>NC_091749.1:23948193-23985693 GCF_043380555.1 Nothobranchius furzeri
CGCCCACTAACTTGAGAGCTTTGCTTTCTGGCTTGGCTCTTATTCTCCACAACAGACCAGTTTAGCAGCAGCATCACTGCACTCTGCCCCAATTTGCCTGTCCATCTCCCACTCCCTCCCTCCCCCACTCAGAAAACTCTGAGATACTTAAACTCCCCCATTTAAGCACCACTACCCCTCAACCGCCTGCATTCAGTCAGCCAATTTCCCCAAACCACCCAAATTTGCACCATTTAGCATGTTCTCCTCCACCACCACCCCTCCTCAGCTCCACACGCTCCCTCATTTCCCCCTCTCACTTACATCTGACCAGGTGAGGAGAGAACTGAGGCGGTTTAGGAGCAGGAAAGCTGGAGGACCTGACGGGATCAGCCCCAGACTACTCAAACACCGTGCTGACCAGCTTTGTGAAGTGGTCCTGCACACGTTCAACCTGAGCCTTCATCTTGAGCAGGTCCCCATCCTGGAGAATTCAATTCAAGTTTATTTATATAGCACCAAATCATGACAAGAGTCGCCTCAAGGCACTTCATATAATAAAGATTCCAATTCACAGTTCATTAAGCCAATCAGAAATACTGTGTCCTATATAAGGAACCCAGCAAATTGCATCAGGTCACTGACAAGTGTCAGTGACTATACAGCAATCCTCATACTAAGCAAGCATGCAGCGACAGTGGAGAGGAAAACTCCCTTTTAACAGGAAGAAACCTCCAGATGATCCTGGCTCAGTATAAGCAGCCACCCACCACGACTCACTTGGGATCGAGAAGACAGAGCAGACACACACACACACACACACACACACACACACACACACACACACACACACACACACACACACACACACACACACACACACACACACACACACACACACACACAAAATAATGTGTCTATAGTTCTATTGTGATGTATTAGTAAACGTTCTATTTGGTGAGATAAACTTTATTGTATTTATCCTAGTGAATCTATAATTAAATGGGTAAGCTAGCAGTAACACGTTCAACATCAAGGAAAGCAAAAAGTTATTATCAGGAGAGGGAGAATGTTTAAGTGGTTAGCAGCAGTGTGCTAGACGATGGCCCCCTCCATGTGGCCACCACAGCTTAGCAGAACATCATTGTAGCTTCTTCTGGGGAGAAAAACACTTAGTGAAAAACTAAAGTTAACAGCTGAAATTGCAGAAAGTAATGCAGTTAAAGAGCAGATTGTAGAAGAAAGTAGTAGAGTGTGAAAAGTGGTCAGTGTGTCCTCCAGCAGTCTAAGCCTATAGCAGCATAACTACAGAGATAACTCTGGATAATCTATCCTATTTAGATGTAGGCATGTTGGAGGCAGGGCAAGGGAGAGCCGTCTTTACTGACTGTACACTCCACCTCCCTCTACTCCCCCACTTGTCCTGATTTAGGCTAACAGATTTTAACTACAGGCCCTATCAAATAAAAATGTTTTAAGCCTAGTCTTAAAAGTAGACAAAGTGTCTGCCTCACGGACTAAGGCTGGGAGCTGGTTCCACAGGAGAGAAGCCTGATAACTAAAAGATCTGCCTCCCATCCTATTTTTAGATATTCTTGGAACCACCAGTAAACCTGCAGTCTGAGAGCGAAGTGCTCGGTTAGGAACGTATGGAACAATCAGATCACTGATGTGTGATGGAGCTTGATTATTAAGAGCTGTATATGTGAGAAGAAGGATCTTAAAATCTATTCTGAATTTAACAGGTAGCCAATGTCGGGAAGCTAAGACAGGAGAGATATGATCTCTCTTTTTAATTCTCATCAGAACTCTAGCTGCAGCATTTTGGACAAGCTGAAGACTTTTAACTACATTCTGTGGACTTCCTGAGAGTAATGAATTACAGTAATCCAGTCTTGATGTAATAAATGCATGAACTAGTTTTTCAGCATCACTCCTGGAAAGGATGCTTCTAATCTTAGCAATATTCCGAAGGTGGAAAAAGGAAATCCGACAAACTTGTGAAACCTGGGATTTGAATGACATGTCCTGGTCAAAGCTAACACCAAGGTTCCTTGCTTTGTTCTCGGAGATTAATGTAATGCCATTAAGGTCAGGCGATTGGCTAAGCAGTTTCTTTTTCTGGATTTCTGGTCCAAAGATGAGAACTTCCGTCTTGTCTTGATTTAAAAGCAAGAAGTTTAGAGTCATCCAATTTTTTATGTCCTCAAGACAAGCCTGTAATCTACCCAACCGATTAGGTTCATCAGGGTTAATGAGGAAAATAGAGAAACAAGTATCACTACTGAAAGGTGAGGAGATGAGTGAAATCAGGACAGGCAGCGAGATTTGGACACATTTTAACTTCAGCGATAATTAAAAGGCTGAGTGTGGATTATGCAAAGGGTCCAACGGGCTCTAAGGGTTAAAAGTTGAAAAATGTTTAACTTGCAGTTTTTTTCTCTTCTAAAATAGGTTTTTGTAGTACTTTGCTTCATGTTCAATAAAATAAGTGATTCAAAAAATAAATATTTGATATAATGCATTTTGTAGATTAGTAATTCAATTTTAACACAGTTTTCATGTAATAAGTTCATTTAAGAAAGAAAAAATACGAAGAGTCGTTTGAGAGCTGAAAGCGCTCGCTCGTTTTAATGAGTCGAGCCGTAAGAACCGGTTCTCTTAAAAGAGCCGGAGTTCCCATCACTAAAAGCAGGTAAACAGCATCCCCTAGGACAACTATCCACTCCAAAAAGTGCAATTTTTGGCCAGCAGAAAGCTGGTGTCAAATATAAAACTGGTCAATTTTCTAACCCAACAGTCACTGAAATCTATTAAAGCTCTAGCTTTAACCAGTCTTGGGTTTGGGGTGGTGGTGTCATAAATAACTGCCTTCTTAAAACTTTCCCAACCCTCAAAAATATCACAGTGGTGAATGTAAACATTATTTAAGCGCTATTCATCCCACCGCTAAAGGGTTAATCCAGTTCCAACTCATCTCGATGGAGCTGCTGAGACTTTGGGTCATTCTCTGTTCTCCCGCTGATGCAACAAACCCTTGCATCCATGCTTTCGTTCTTTTTTAAACACAGAAACAGTTTTGTTTACCTGTTTGTAGCTACGGTTTCGCCGACAGCTGCCGGCTTCTTCAGGCTGACGCTGATGGTGGCGCGTCACTTCCTTCTCCGTTTATCTGCGGGCAGCAGAGGACGTTGTCGCCCTCTACTGCCCGCTCTCCCCTCTCCGACGATGCAGTCCCATGCGTGGTCCAGCGTGTAAACTCCGTCGTCCCTGTTCATGGTCCCACATCCACGTCTCCTTATCTCTATTGCTTCCTTGATCCATCTTTTGTATTTTTGTTGTTCAGTGGTTATGATCCGTGTGCTGTCCCAGTCCATTATATGGTTTTCTCTTAAGCAATGATCTGTTACGGCTGACTTTTTTATTGTACTTTCTGCTTCTTCTTTTGCTGCTCTTGTGTGTTTACGATTTGCCTCTTTCTCGCACTCCTTTCTGTGTTCTATTGTCCGTGTATTGAGTTGGCGTCCGGTTTCTCCTATGTATGTTTTATTGCATATTTTGCATGGGATTTCGTAGATGACTCCACATTTTTGTCCAGCTGATATTTTGTCTTTTGGGTGTACTAGTCTGTTTCTAACTGTTGTGTATGGCTTTGTTGGTGTGTTTATGTTGTGTTTTTTCATTGTTGCTCTTATTTTTTCCGTTATGCCTCTGATGTATGGTAGGGTTATCACTGGTTTTGGTTCTTGTCTTTCTGGGTTTCTGGTTCTTTTTTTGGGTTGTTCTTTGCTTTCTGTTTTTGTTTGTTGTTTTCCTTTGTTTATTGCCCATGTCGGGTATCTGCAGGTCTTTAAAGCGTGTTGTATGTGTTTGTCCTCTTGTTTACGGTCTCTCTCTTCTGTTATTATGTTTGCTCGGTGATATAATGTTCTGATTACTGACATTTTGTGTATGGTGGGGTGTTCTGATGTCCATAACAGATATTGGTCTGTGTGTGTTGGTTTCCTGTATGTGTTTATGTTTAGGGTCCCGTCGGTCTGCCTGGTGATTTTCATGTCCATAAATGCTATGCTGCCTTCTGTTTCTAACTCATAAGTGAATTTTATGTTGCCTGTGTCGTCAATATTGTTTAAGTGTTGTGTTAGTGTTTCTGTTTGACCTTTTGGTATGATTTCCAGTATGTCGTCTACGTAGCGTTTCCATAGTTTTATTTTGCAGTTTGTGGGGGCGGTGGCTATGGCTTTTTGCTCTAGGTCTTCCATGAAAAACTCGCACAGGGTGGCTGATAACGGGTTACCCATGGCGAAGCCTTCCAGTTGTTTGTATATTGTGTTGTCGTATGTGAAGTAAGTGGAGTTAGCTACCAGTCCTATCAGTTGTGCTATGTCATCTGCTGTGAGGTTTGTCCATTTATGTAAAGTTTTGTCTTGTCTGATTCTGTTAACTACTATGTCTATGGTTTTTTTGGGTTGGTGTTTTTGTGAACAGAGATGTGACGTCATGTGAGATGAGTATGTCGTTGTCTTCTATTGTAATTTCCTTTAGTTCTTTTGCCAATTCTATACTATTTTTGCAGTGTTGGTCTGTATTTCCTAATAACGGGCTGATGATTCTGCTGATATCTTTTGCCATGTTGTATGTTGGTGTACCTATGCTGTCAACTATTGGTCTAAGTGGGGTGTTTTGTTTATGTATTTTTGGTGTTCCATATATTCTTGGTGTTATGTTTGCTGTAGGAATCCAGTGTTTATACATTTTTTCTGTTATTTTGCCTTTTTCGTGCAGTGGCTTCAGTAATTTTTTCATGTTTTTCTTAATGTTTTCTGTTGGATCTTTTTTAAGTATTTCATATGTATTTTTGTCTTCTAGCATCTGTTTCATCTGTTGTTTATATTTTTCTCTGTCCATAACTACTGTGGTTCTTCCTTTATCTGCCGGTAGAATAATTATCTGTTCATTTTTGGATAAAGCTGTCATGGCTGATTGTTCTTCTTTTGTAATATTGCTGTGTTGAATTTGGCTGTTTTTTAATATCCCAACTATGTTATTTCTGAGTTCTGCTTTCTTTCCCTCATCTGTGATCTGTTGACATGCTAGTTCTGTTGCTACAATAAATTCATCATATGGTATTTCTTTTGGTGTGACTGCAAAGTTTAAACCTTTCTTTAATATGCTTTCTTCTGCTTCTGTTAGTTTGTATTGTGAAATGTTACATACCCATGAGTTTGGTGTGGAGTTGCCTTGTATTTCTCCCCTCTTTTTCTTGTTTATGAGTCTGTTTAACTTCTTTATGTGTCTTTCTTTCACTTTTATGAACTCTTGTTCCTGTTTTTCCATCATGTGTCCTTTAATTAGTTCCTCCATTTGTTTATCAAGTTTGTAATTCCTTTTCAAGTCCAGGTGTCCTCTTTCCAGTTCGTCCTCCACACGCCTCTGTTTGGTTATGACGTTCCTTATCCTCTCCTTGAGCAGTGCTCTCTGTGCTCTTTCTATTATATTTTGTGCTGTCTGGGTCCGGATCGATGTTTTCAGCTGTAGGCTTGTGGGTGTGATGTTTTCGTCCCGGCATCTTAAACAGAAGCGAAGGTGGTTTCTTAGACGTGCGCGTTTCTGGTGTAATCGTTCCAAACGGCGGAAGTCCTTCGTTCCTTGTTGTCCGTATTTCTCTTTGAACATCTTAGGTGTGTTCTTACTGTGTCTTTGTAAATCCATGCTTTCGTTCTTTTTTAAACACAGAAACAGTTTTGTTTACCTGTTTGTAGCTACAGTTTCGCCGACAGCTGCCGGCTTCTTCAGGCTGACGCTGATGGTGGCGCGTCACTTCCTTCTCCGTTTATCTGCGTTGTCGCCCTCTACTGCCCGCTCCCTTGCATGTTTCAGGAACATTTAGAGCATGAGATGAAGCCACACTTAATTATTGCTGACAGTCCACAAAATATGCTGTGGGAATGATGTCCCTATATTTCCTCACGTCTCCTGAATGTTTGTTAACAACATCAAACTTTTGACCCACAAATGAAAAGACAATATATACAGGATACTTTTGAATAAACATCGTAAACAGAGTCTCAAACTATGTTTTTTTAATTTCTCAATACTCTCCATATTAACTAAAATCAAGTCTTTTCATTAATGTGTCACAGAATAAGACTCTGTTAGGGGTTCTGGGATTCTGATGCACTCCACATTTAGAATAGCTGTAGAAACTTTTGATTTTGTCTATGTATCCAATGAAAGATTTATAAAAAAGAAAATAAGTGTAAGGCAAAAAACGAAGAAAAAAAAACCTAACAAAAAAAAATTATTATCAACGACTTTGCAAAAGTTGTTTGTTTATAGTTTTAGAATCAGGGTCAGGGCCGGAATATTTCTGCAAAGGCCCCAGGGCACAATGTGCTTAAGCCCCCCAAGTAAGTCTGCAGTAAATCTATTAGAAGAAGAGAGCCCACTGTCCAACCACAACAGGAATGTCATGAGTCGGGGTGAGTACTCCTCTCAAACATTCCAGCTTCGAGTTGTGTTTCAGGAGAGGGAGGCTTCCAGCTGTGGCAGATTAACAATCAGTTGCACCAGCTACTTAAGGAGTAGGAGAACACACCTCGACGCGGGATGATTACTACAACTCGGTAGTTTTCCAGCCTTCCAATGATCTAGTGTTTTTGTGACTTTTGGGATTTATTGTTTTTTGTAATTTTGTGTTGCTCTCAACTGCCTCAAGAATTTGGATCATCACTGGTGCAGAAACATCTCTGGATTCTGTTACTCACCTGGATACTCACCTTCTACATACAGAAAACCTTCCAGACTCAGCTCACTGGTGTTCTACTCCATCCGCTCCGCTCCGCTCACCTGTTCTCCACATGCTCCCTCTCCTGGACCTACTCAGCTGGACACATCCCGACTCTAGATCTGCCCTTCCCTATACCTCCACCTACCGAATTCCCTGTAAGTCTTTTCTCTGCACCATACCAGTTAAGACTTACCCCTCAGGACTCTCCTTTATCTGCTCTCCCCCTCCTCAGACGCTGCGCTCCGTTCTCCCAACCACCGCTGGAATTTCCAGTGTGCCTTATGTTCTCGTTATATAAATAAACGTTATCATTTAGTTTAAAACCTGTGAGTTGTGTTGTGATTCTGCATGTCCTGGGTTAAGCGCCTTCCCCTGACCATGACAAGGAAGTGATGCAGCAGCCCGTTTTGGCAAGTACAAAAGTTGGTTGTGTAGCATAAGCCTAGTTTATAACTCCTAATGTTGGAATGACATATGGCACACTAATGCTCTGTTAGAAGTGTCCATAAGCCCTTCTTCATAGCACAATTGGAGAATAAACATCACCCTGTGGATTTTAACATCACTCAAGAACTTTTTCTAAATTTAAAGAGGATTATTTGAAAGATTATAGTTACTGAAAAGTTTGCAAAGATGAAAGATCAGGAATCTTTTGTTCAAAAACAAATGTGGTGAGTAACTATTCGTAATTTCAGGTATATAAAAGGTTTTACTAAAAAAAATTCCAGAGTACAGATTTGTGCTATTTTTAATTAATTGAATCACATAAAAGAGCAATATTACTTGGACTGTATGCATCACAAAATAATTAGTGGGCAATAATAATGGATTTATATAGCGCTGTTCTCCTCACCCAAAACACTTTCCATTATTCATGCACTCTCTCATTCATGATGGTAAGCTACTATGTAGCTACAGCTGCTCTGGCGCTGTCTGACATTGGTGAGGCTGCCATTTTGGACCATCGGTCCCTCTGACCACCTCCAACACAGGCAAGTGGGGTGAAGTGTCTTGCCCAAGGACACAACAGCAGAATACCCCTGGCAGGAGCTGGGATCAAACCCATGACCCTCTGATCGCAAGGCAACACACTCTACCATCTGAGCTACTGCTGCCCCTAGGTGTTGAGTTGCTATGACCCACATGACTCATTATGCCAGACGCCACAGTCAGTGTTTCAGAGACTGATGCAGTGTTTCATCTGCAGTTTGAGATGCTCACACCTGTCCTTGTCCTTGTTGGCTTCTGCCTCTCTTCTCTCCTGCCTTTCCACCTCTCAAGGCTCGTCTCCTTCCTCCTCTTTTCATCTCATGGTTCCTGTCCTTGACATCATGTCATCTTGTCAGAAATGTTGTGCATCCACTGTTATTAGTGACATTTTAGCATGAAAACAAGGTAGAATCAGCGTACCATGACCTCTCTACACAATGGCGCAGTAGAAGAATATCGGTGGATCCCTAGTCTAAACTGATCTATCAGAATATTCTAAACTTCATTAGCTGTATTTATGCTGACCAACAACCGGAAAGATCTGTTCGCTTTTGACAGAATTAAGTGACAATTATTCAGTCACAACAGCAGCTGAAATTATTCCAAATCTAATCAATCAGATTTGGATTGAAAAAAAGTTTAAATTTTAACCCAAGATCTGATATAACTGCAGTGGCGGCTGGTGAAAAATATTTTTGGTGGGGCTGTGCTATTTTTTTTTTCAACAAACTTGTGCTTTCTGAGCTTTGTACACAATTTCACTATTTCCTGAATTAAGCACAGCTCTTTTATTTCCTGTCTTACATTATTGGACAAAGGGATTAATCCACGTGTGTCTATTGGCACACTGCCTTGCGGACCAAGGTTGAAAAATACTGCATTAAATTGCACATAAAATAACATGACCATAAATGGTCTACATCCACATTACCGTTTGTGAAACTAACATACTGAAGAATTTCATCACAATAATATTAAATAAACAAGTATGTAACTGATCTTTTGCATACTGTTGGTGAAGCTCTGGATGACCCTTGTGATGTAGACAGAGTCAATGTTCCTCTTCTGCAGCTGGTTGAACAGCATGTCCACATGTGGCATGATCTTGTGACACAATGCCAGCAGAAAGCTGAAATCTTCTTCCTCCAGCATTCTCACAAAGCCTCCTGCCTCTCTCTCAGTGACTGGATCAAAGTCATCCGAGTCTCTGATCATCTGGAAAAATCTGAGGAGGTCACCCTTACGAAAAAGAAGTATACTTTAAGTATATAATTTCAAGTATACTTAAGTGTACAGAAGTTTATTTGCATACTTGTTCTTAAAGTTTACTTAGAAGTATACTCCTTGGGACTAAATTGGGCCACTAAAAGTATACTTGAAGTATACTACAAGTATACTTCAAAGTAATAATTTAAGTTTATTTGTAGTGTACTTCTGATATAATTGAGTATAATTTTCTCTTTGAAAGTGTACTTAAAGTAACCTCACAAGTGTACTTGGAGTGTAGGGCTGTCGCAGTTGAGGAATTCCCCCTGCGGTGATTCAGGGTGGCTTAATATTGCGGTATGCGATATTATTGCAGTCCTTTTTTTTATTGCAGTACTATCTAAACATAATGTTTACACATTTAAAAAAGGTTAAAAATTGCCGTGCCTTCTTTTATAACGCTTTACTGAATGCAGATCAAAGGGCAGTAACAACACAGATCGCAGTAACGTTTGTTTGTCCGACAGTTGGAGTCCGACTGAACTTAAAAACAACAAAATTCAGGAGAAGGTTAAACTTTTAAATGCAAATTTGGCTGCAGCATCTAACAAATAAGAAACAAGTCCCCATTTTGTTTAGTTGTTTAAAATCAAGCATAAAAATTGCATGTACCGGGCGCGCGCGCGCCGGGGGGCGGGCGCACTATCATTTCACTTTCACACACACGAATGACGGTGATTTATAGCTCGGTCACGTCCTTGTTACCCACAAGGAAAACCAGCATGTTAACCATATATGGTTTGAGAGAGGATCTGAGAGGGGAGGCAACATTTCCAGCAACACTGAAAACCCTCTCGGATGGTGCGCTCGTTGCACTTACCCCAAATTCCACTACCTCCGCTCCGGTCCGGCCCCGCTCGCTTCCGAACTCAACTTGCGTGCGACTCTGGCGAGCAAAGGGAATCTCTCCCGGTTGTTGCTCCACCATGTCAGGGGGGTTTCTTTAGGGTGGATGCATTCCTCCTGCAGGTAGCGAGTGAGCTCCAGCTCGGCTCAAACTCTCTTCGGGACGGTTGCAGAAGCAGTGCTTGTCCGGGACTTCAGCAGATCTCCGAGCGTTTATTATTATAATTTTTTTTTTTTTTGCCGCTGGTGGCAGCTCCGTCTCGGCCAAGGACTCTGGCTGCGCAGCAGCTGACGTACTGAAAACCAAAGCGCTCCCAAAGGAGCGAAGTAACGTTTCGTTTTGATACCAGTGCAGCCATCCTTCTCAACATGCATCATTGAGTTGAACCAAGTTCAGTAATCGTGGTGGCCCATGATGCAGCGCGGTGGGCTTCTTCATATTGCTGTCGGGATTTGATGTGGTAGGATGTTTTAGGACCCAAAAATGCAGAAAACCAGATGAATGAGGCAGGAGGTGGATGATGAAAATAAAATCCTTTATTAGGAGTAGTCCAAGAAGCAGGGAGCCCAAACCAAAAAATCCAAAAATCTAAACTGAGTAATCAAAAACTTCAGAGAACTAGAAACACTGGAAAACACTGGAATCACTAGAAGCTAGGAACAGGAACGAGACGAGGCTGACAAGAACAACAAGCAAACATTAATGGACCGACAAGAACACAGAGACAAGGAGGGCTTATATAGACAGGGAGGAGCAATTAGGGAAACAGGAAGCAGGTGTGTGGAGTGAGGCTGGAGGGAAGGCAGGTGACAACAATTATCTGGATGGGGAAGAGAACCAGTGGAGGGCAGATAAACCTAACACTATGTAAAACACAAAACTAAACCTAAAGACTAAGGGAAGAACTCACACAAACACATACACATACTGAGACACACAAACTATGAACTGGGGAACAAGAGGCTGTGGCTATAACTTAAGACACACAACAGAGATGCAGACAAAGGACACATGAGGGCGCTAAGAGAACACAAAAGGGAATCCAGAGAGGGATGGAGAAACATTAGGAGACACATGGGGAAAGACGCAGACAAAGGACACATGAGGGCGCCATGAAACACAAAAGGAGAACCTGGAGTGGGAACTGGAGGGCTGGGGAACAAAGGGACACAGAACATGACAGTACCCCCCCCCCCTCAAGGGCGGATACCAGACGCACAAAACCAGAACAAGACAAAAACAGAAACCAAAGACAAAACAGGACACGAGAGACCACAGGGCGGGAGAGGAGGGCCCGGACAAAAAACAACCCACAAGGGTGGGCGAGGAGGGTCCAGGGACCAGGGGACTCTGGGGGGCCGGCAACGGGGAACCAGGAGATGGGACCGGAGAAGTCTAGGGGGCCGGGGACGGGGAACCAGGAGACGGGACCAGAGGAGTCGTGGGGGCCGGCGACGGGGAACCAGGAGGCGGGACCTGAGAAGTCTAGGGGGCCGGCGAAGGATCTCTGGAGACGGGGATTGTGACTGGAACACTTGCATCTGGGAGACTGGAACTAGGAGACCTGAGAGTTGGGAGACTGGAAGACTTGTGACAGGGGAGAGTGGGACACTTGAGACTGGGGAGACTGTAAGACTTGTGACAGGGGAGAGTGGGACACTTGAGACTTGGGGAGAGTGGGACACTTGAGACTTGGGGAGAGTGGGACACTTGAGACTTGGGGAGAGTGGGACACTTGAGACTTGGGAGACTTGAGACGGGGACATGGAGACGTCCACTTCAGAGCAGGGGCTCGAGACGTCCACTTCAGAGCAGGGGCTCGAGACGTCCACTTCAGAGCAGGGGCTCGAGACGTCCACTTCAGAGCAGGGGCTCGAGGCGTCCACTTCAGAGCAGGGGCTCGAGGCGTCCACTTCAGAGCAGGGGCTCGAGACGTCCACTTCAGAGCAGGGGCTCGAGGCGTCCACTTCAGAGCAGGGGCTCGAGACGTCCACTTCAGAGCAGGGGCTCGAGACGTCCACTTCAGAGCAGGGGCTCGAGACGTCCACTTCAGAGCAGGGGCTCGAGACGTCCACTTCAGAGCAGGGGCCCGAGACGTCCACTTCAGAGCAGGGGCCCGAGACGTCCACTTCAGAGCAGGGGCCCGAGACGGGAGGCGTCAACCTCCGGCCTGGAGGCATTGACGTCTGGACCGGGGGCTCGTGGACGGGCTGGACGGGGGGCTCATGGACAGGCTGGACGGGGGGCTCGTGGACAGGCTGGACGGGGGGCTCGTGGACAGGCTGGACGGGGGGCTCGTGGACAGGCTGGACGGGGGGCTCGTGGACAGGCTGGACCGGTGCGACCTTCAGAATCACCACTGGAACTAGAGACAGAAGAGACATCAGACCAGAGGCGACGTCGTCAGACGAGCCGACATCAGGGGAGGCGACGTCGTCAGACGAGCCGACATCAGGGGAGGCGACGTCGTCAGACGAGCCGACATCAGGGGAAGCGACGTCGTCAGGCGAGCCGACATCAGGGGAGGCGACGTCGTCAGGCGAGCCGACATCAGGGGAGGCGACGTCGTCAGGCGAGCCGACATCAGGGGAGGCGACGTCGTCAGGAGAGCCGACATCAGGGGAGCCGACATCAGGAGAGCCGACATCAGGAGAGCCGACATCAGGAGAGCCGACATCAGGAGAGCCGACATCAGGAGAGCCGACATCAGGAGAGCCGACGTCATCAGGAGAGCCGACGTCATCAGGAGAGCCGACGTCATCAGGAGAGCCGACGTCATCAGGGGAGCCGACGTCATCAGGGGAGGCGACGTCATCAGGGGAGGCGACGTCATCAGGGGAGGCGACGTCATCAGGGGAGGCGACGTCATCAGGGGAGGCGACGTCATCAGGGGAGGCGACGTCATCAGGGGAGGCGACGTCATCAGGGGCGGCGACGTCATCAGGGGCGGCGACGTCATCAGGGGAGGCGACGTCATCAGGGGCGGCGGCGACGTCGCCAGAGGGGACGTCATCAGAGGCGGCAGCGACGTCGTCAGAGGGGACGTCATCAGAGGCGATGACTTTGGACATGTCGTCATCAGAGGCGACGACTTTGGACATGTCGTCATCAGAGGCGGCGGCGACGTCGTCAGAGGGGACGTCATCAGAGGCGATGACTTTGGACATGTCGTCATCAGAGGCGACGACTTTGGACATGTCGTCATCAGAGGCGACGACTTCGGAACAGGAAGGGGCGTCGACTTCGGAACAGGAAGGGGCGACGACTTCGGAACAGGAAGGGGCGTCGACTTCGGAACAGGAAGGGCCGTTGACTTCGGAACAGGAAGGGGCGTCGACTTCGGAACAGGAAGGGGCGTCGACTTCGGAACAGGAAGGGCCGTTGACCACCATCGACTTCGGGTCCAGATGGATGGGCTGGACCGGAGCCTCTTGGACAGGCTGGGCCGGGACCGGAACCTCTTGGACCTCATCAGTCAAAGCAGGACGCGATGCGACCCTCGGGACCACCGCTGGAGCAGGACGCGATGCGACCCTCGGGACCACCGCTGGAGCAGGACGCGATGCGACCCTCGGGACCACCGCCGGAGCAGGAGGCGATGCGACCCTCGGGACCACCGCTGGAGCAGGAGGCGATGCGACCCTCGGGACCACCGCCGGAGCAGGACACGATGCGTCCACCGGGACCACCGCCGGAGCAGGAGGCGATGCGTCCACCGGGACCACCGCCGGAGCAGGAGGCGATGCGTCCACCTGGACCACCGCCGGAGCAGGAGGGTTGCGGCGTCGTCGGCGTGGTTTTTTTTGGCTCAGCTGAGGTATGGAGAGGACACTGGCAGGAACTGAGGAGGAATGACAGCCCACCGGAGAGTAAGTGGTGGCGCTGTCAGGACCTGGTGAGGGTGTGGCGGTGTAACCCATCTGAGATGCTGAGGTGGCATAAGCGACTAGTGGAGGAGGATCTCGGCCAAAAGTGCGGAGGAGCAATGCAGCAAAGTCCCAAAACGACACCGCCCTAAGATCCTCTATGTCAAAGTGGTCAGCAACCCACTGCAAGGCCTTACCCCTCAACCAAAGCACCATATACGACACCTTGTCGAACTCTGAGGATTTCAAGTCCAAACAACGGGCACAGTTCCGAATGAACTCCACACAAAGGTCTGGATCACCATCGTAATAGATCTCCTGTGTACCTGGAGTTCCCGCTGGGTCCTGTGTGGGTCGGTCCATTCTGTCGGGATTTGATGTGGTAGGATGTTTTAGGACCCAAAAATGCAGAAAACCAGATGAACGAGGCAGGAGGTGGATGATGAAAATAAAATCCTTTATTAGGAGTAGTCCAAGAAGCAGGGAGCCCAAACCAAAAAATCCAAAAATCTAAACTGAGTAATCAAAAACTTCAGAGAACTAGAAACACTGGAAAACACTGGAATCACTAGAAGCTAGGAACAGGAACGAGACGAGGCTGACAAGAACAACAAGCAAACATTAATGGACCGACAAGAACACAGAGACAAGGAGGGCTTATATAGACAGGGAGGAGCAATTAGGGAAACAGGAAGCAGGTGTGTGGAGTGAGGCTGGAGGGAAGGCAGGTGACAACAATTATCTGGATGGGGAAGAGAACCAGTGGAGGGCAGATAAACCTAACACTATGTAAAACACAAAACTAAACCTAAAGACTAAGGGAAGAACTCACACAAACACATACACATACTGAGACACACAAACTATGAACTGGGGAACAAGAGGCTGTGGCTATAACTTAAGACACACAACAGAGATGCAGACAAAGGACACATGAGGGCGCTAAGAGAACACAAAAGGGAATCCAGAGAGGGATGGAGAAACATTAGGAGACACATGGGGAAAGACGCAGACAAAGGACACATGAGGGTGCCATGAAACACAAAAGGAGAACCTGGAGTGGGAACTGGAGGGCTGGGGAACAAAGGGACACAGAACATGACAATTGCGATATTTCATTTTTGCGGTTACCACGACAGCCCTATTGGAGTGTACTTCAGATATAATTGAGTATACTTTTCTCCTTGAAAGTATACTTATAAGTTTACTTGTAGTGTACTTCTGATATAATTGAGTATACTTTTCTCCTTGGAAGTATACTTAAAAGTAACAATATAAGTTTACTTGTAGTGTACTCCTGATATAGTTGAGTATACTTTTCTCCTTGAAAGTATACTTATAAGTTTACTTGTAGTGTACTTCTGATATAATTGAGTATACTTTTCTCCTTGGAAGTATACTTAAAAGTAACAATATAAGTTTACTTGTAGTGTACTCCTGATATAGTTGAGTATACTTTTCTCCTTGAAAGTATACTTAAAAGTAACAGTATAAGTTTACTTCTACTAAAATTGAGTAAACTTTTGCCCTTGAAAGTATACTTAAAAATAAACTTTAAGTAACATTATAAGTTTACTTGTAGTGTACTTCTGAAATAATTGAGTATACTTTTCTCTTTTAATGTATACTTAAAATTATACTTAAAGTAATAATATATGTTTACTTGTAGTGTACTTCTTATATAATTGAGTATACTTACAGTTTTGAAAGTACACTTTACAGTAAACTTGACATAATATTCTTTTAGTACATTTAAGTATCTCTATTTTTTCTATAAACACATACTGCAAGTAACATTTAACATCTGTTATTTGCTTACTACCAATACATTTAATTTCCACTATTTACTGATACTTCGTCTTTATGCAGAGAAAAAAGTAAATAAAATAGCTAAGTCATTTTGTTTAAATTTATTAAACAGAGAGAATTAGAACAGAACAAAAACAGACCTGTTTACCAGGATTAATCAAAGATGAGAACGCAAACTCTCCTCCTTGAACCGTCACCTTATCGTGGTGGAGGAGTTTGAGTGCCCTAATGATCCTAGGAGCTATGTTGTCTGGGGCACTTGGTGCCCCTGGTAGGGTCTCCCATGACAAATTGGTCTTAGGTGAAGGGTGAGACAAAGAACGGTTCGAAGGATCTTTCATGGCGGTTAAAACGAAGAGTCGGAGTACCCGGCCCGGAGGGTTACCGGGGTCCCACCCTGGAGCCAGGCCTGGGGTTGGGGCCCGTGAGCGAGCGCCTGGTGGCCGGGCTTTTGCCCATGGGGCCCGGCCGGGCCCAGCCCGAACCGGATACATGGGCTCGTCCAACTGTGGACCCACCACCCGCAGGAGGAACATGAAGGGTCCGGTGCAATGCGAATCGGGTGGCAGACCAAGGCGGGAGCCTTGGCGGTCCAATCCCCGGACAAGAAAACTAGTTTTTGGGACATGGAACGTCACCTCGCTGGCGGGGAAGGAGCCGGAGCTTGTGGCAGAGGTTGAGCGGTACCGGCTAGATATAGTCGGACTCACCTCGACACATTGCATTGGCTCTGGAACCCGAGACCTGGAGAGGGGTTGGACACTCTACTTTGCTGGAGTTGCTCCGGGTGAGAGGCGGAGGGCTGGGGTTGGCTTTTTGTTAGCCCCGAGACTCTCTGCCTGTGTGTTGGGGTTTACCCCGGGGGACAAGAGGGTAGCTTCCTTGCGCCTTCGGGTCGGGGAACGGGTCCTGACTGTTGTTTGTGCTTATGGGCCAAATATCAGTTCAGAGTACCCACCCTTTTTGGAGTCCCTGGGACGAGTGCTAGATAGTGCTCCATCAGGGGACTCCATTGTCCTGCTGGGGGACTTCAATGCTCACGTGGGCAATGACAGCTTGACCTGGAGGGGTGTGATTGGGAGGAACGGCCCACCTGATCAGAACTCGAGCGGTGTTTTGTTATTGGACTTCTGTGCAAGCCGCAGTTTGGCCATAATGAACACCATGTTCGAACATAAGGATGCCCACCGGTACACTTGGTACCAGGGCAGCCTAGGTCACAGGTCGATGATAGATTTTGTAGTCGTATCATCTGACCTGCGGCCGTATGTTTTGGACACCCGAGTGAAGAGAGGGGCGGAGCTGTCAACTGATCACCACCTGGTGGTGAGTTGGATCAGATGGCAAGGGAACATGCCGCGTAGACCTGGCAGACCCAAACGCATAGTGAGGGTCTGCTGGGAACGCCTGGCAGAAGAACCTGTCAAGACGGTCTTCAACTCCCACCTCCGGCAGAGCTTTGACCACGTCCCGAGAGCAGTGGGGGACATTGAGTCCGAGTGGGCCTTGTTCCACTCTGCGATTGTCGAGGCGGCTGTTGCTAGCTGTGGTCGTAAGGTGGCCGGTGCCAGTCGTGGTGGCAACCCCCGTACCCGCTGGTGGACACCAGAGGTTCGGGGAGCCGTCAGGCTGAAGAAGGAGGCCTACAGGGCGTGGCTGGTCTGTGGGTCTCCGGAGGCAGCAGACAGGTACCGGATAGCCAAGCGGGGTGCAGCAGTGGCAGTTGCCGAGGCAAAATCTCGGGCGTGGGAGGAGTTTGGTGAGGCCATGGAGAAAGACTATCGATCGGCTCCAAAGAGGTTCTGGCAAACTGTCCGGCGCCTCAGGAGAGGAAGGCAGCAACTCGCTCACACTGTTTACAGTGGGGATGGGGAGCTGCTGACGTCAACTGGGGCTATAGTCGGACGGTGGAAGGAATATTTTGAGGAGCTCCTCAATCCCACCAATGCGCATTCCGAGGAGGAACCAGAGCTGGGAGGCCTGGGGATGGACTGTCCGATCTCGGGGGCAGAAGTTGCTGAGGTAGTCAAACAACTACACAGCGGCGGAGCCCCGGGGGCGGATGAGGTTCGTCCTGGGTATCTCAAGGCTATGGATGTTGTAGGGCTGTCATGGTTGACACGTCTCTACAACATTGCGTGGTCATCGGGGGCAGTTCCTAGGGAGTGGCAGACCGGGGTGGTGGTCCCCATCTTTAAGAAGGGTGACCTGAGGGTGTGTTCCAACTATAGGGGGATCACACTCCTCAGCCTCCCTGGAAAGGTCTACTCCAAGGTACTGGAGAGGAGGGTCCGATCGATAGTTGAATCTCAGATAGAGGAGGAGCAATGTGGTTTTCGTCCTGGCCGTGGAACTGTGGACCAGCTCTATACCCTTGCAAGGGTGATGGAGGGGGCATGGGAGTTTGCCCAACCAATCCACATGTGCTTTGTGGATTTGGAGAAGGCTTATGACCGTGTCCCCAGGGGCACCCTGTGGGGGACGCTCCAGGAGTATGGGGTGGGTGGCTCTCTGTTAAGGGCCATTCAGTCCCTTTACCAGAGGAGCGTGAGTTTGGTCCGCATAGCCGGTAGTAAGTCGGACCTGTTCCCAGTGAGGGTTGGACTCCGCCAGGGCTGCCCTTTGTCACCGGTTCTGTTCATCACTTTTATGGACAGAATTTCTAGACGCAGCCGTGGTGTGGAGTGTGTCGAGTTTGGTGGCAGGAGAATCTCGTCTCTGCTTTTTGCGGATGATGTGGTCCTCCTAGCTTCATCCAGCTCTGACCTTCAGCTCTTGCTGGGTAGGTTCGCGGCCGAATGTGAAGCGGCTGGGATGAGGATCAGCACCTCCAAATCTGAGACCATGGTTCTCGACCGGAAAAGGGTGGCTTGCTACCTCCGGGTCGGGGGAGAGGTCCTACCTCAAGTGGAGGAGTTTAAGTATCTCGGGGTCTTGTTCACGAGTGAGGGTAGGAGGGATCGGGAGATCGACAGGCGGATTGGTTCGGCGTCTGCAGTGATGCGGACGCTGAGCCGATCTGTCTTGGGGAAGAGGGAGCTGAGCCAGAAAGCCAGGCTCTCGATTTACCGGTCGATCTACGTCCCAATCCTCACCTATGGTCATGAGCTTTGGGTAATGACCGAAAGAACGAGATCGCGGATACAAGCGGCCGAAATGAGTTTCCTCCGTAGGGTGGCCGGGCTCAGCCTTAGAGATAGGGTGAGGAGCTCGGACATTCGGGAGGGACTCGGAGTAGAACCGCTGCTCCTCCGGATCGAAAGGAGCCAGTTGAGGTGGTTTGGGCATCTGGTCAGGATGCCTCCTGGACGCCTCCCCGGGGAGGTGTTTCGGGCATGTCCTGCCGGCAGAAGGCCCCCGGGTCGACCCAGGACACGTTGGAGAGGTTACATCTCCAATCTGGTCCGGGAACGCCTTGGGGTCCTGCCGGAGGAGCTGGTGGACAAGGCCGGGGAGAGGACGGCCTGGAGCTCCCTAGTTGGGATGCTGCCCCCGCGGCCCGGACCCGGATAAGCGGAGGAAGACGAGACGAGACGAGAGAACGCAAACTGTTCTGAACATGACGCATTAATTCTGTCCATTTTGAAAGACTTTTTAAAAATGCCTTTAAAAAAATCAGTCCATTTTATGGATCCACTTGCTTGGTTGTTGATGCCTTTTTGAAGTTTTCATTGTTGCATTTCTTTCGTGTTATTTTTCTTACATCTTGAACACCCAGAGATGGAAACTTCAACTGAGCATGCCCTGTGAACACACAAAGCAAAAAAATGAACACTTGAACTGTTAGGAGAACTCTGACACCACAAAATCTTTACAGTTCGTACACTGTAAACCCGAATAAGTAGGCAGAACTCAAAAAATGTAAGGCAATCAGTTGCCTCATATTTTCTGAGTTTATAAACTCAGATATTTGAGTATATCAGTCCATAAATAAACTTAAATATTTGGAGTTAATATTAAATATATTTTCAAATTATGATCAAATTAAAGTTACCGATTAAGCCAACTCAAACAGAAAATAAAACAAAATTTGAAAGAAACAATTACAAACGCACACTTTTGAAAACTGGACAACAGCAGTGTAGTCTTTCTTTGAGTAGGTGGTTTAAAGCAACATCAGGATGCACATCAATTCAACATTAACAAAATATGAATTACACTAACCACTATCAAGTAAGTCAGTGAGTACTTTATGCCATTTGGCATAAAACCAGTTGAGTATTGAATCGGATTAGCCTATGGGCTAATCCGATTCAATTATTCACGCTAAACTAAAGACACAAATGAGAGTTGCCAGACTCAGAACGGCTGGACGAACAGAGAAAAGGTAAAACTCAACTGTTCCTCCCACTGTCATTATGGGTGACCCCGCGAGGAAAGTTGACCATTGAGCAGGGTTGATGGTTTATCCCTTGAGGTCCACGTGGCAGGGGGGAGGTGGTGCTCACTCCTCACCCCTGCCAAATTACAACACTAAAATACTGTGAAATTAATAGAAACAGCGTTCTGCGGTTCAAGATATGTGCAACTGAGCACTATTTAATTTGATGATAAAAACATTAACAAAATTTGTATGTCTATGCGTGTATTAAATAAAACTTTTCACACAAACTGACAAACTCCCGCAAGCTAACTGAACTTCCTGTTTTTTTATTTTTTGTCTTCAGAACATCACGTTTTAAAAAAACTATGGAGGGGACAAAAATGGAGGGAAGGAGGGAACATAGCATCGAGATACAGCACCGCTTCGTCTCTTGCGGTCACAATCCTCTTCTACGTTAAAAAAAGCAGGCTGCTTGCAAAGCTATCGCATGGGTGCTACGGGGAAAATAGTTTACAACACAGACTGATTTATTCATCGCTGTACAAGAGACCACTGCTCATTTACCTTTAATAAGTGGGTGTTTAAGTTTGACTTGGTGGCGCTGAGCTCCCGCTTTTATTTTTTTCTCAGAACGTCACTTTTAAAAAATTACGATGGAGGGGACAAAAATGGAGGGAATAAGTCTCTAGAAGTCTAATAAAAAAGTATCTAAAGTAATGCTAACCTTTAATAATGAGATAGCGCTGCTCATTTCATATTTAATTTAATTTCATTTAATAAACGGACTTCAGTCGCACACAAAGTTAATAACACAGCTAACTCATGCAATGACTTAGCATATTAGCTTGCTACGTGGCCAACATTACTCACCATGTCCGTCTTAAAAACATTTAAAACATTTAAGCAACTTTTATGGTGGCTACCGTAAATCCTCTAATACAGGCCGGTATTCAATTTAAGGCCGGGTCTCCAATTTTGGCCGGTGTCAGAGTCAGCGGAGGTCAATAATGGCCGGTCTCTTTTTGTGGCGGAATGTGGTAACAAGCAAGTACAAGCGTCCCAGCGGCAGGGTTGTAGTCCCTAAATCATCCAGCAGGGGGCAGTAGGGGTTCACGCAGACATTTATTAGGCTTTTTCTTCAAGCTTTATAACGCTTCAGACACGATCCTCTATCACGCTCCTACCACACAGAGTCACGGTGTCAGTTAACCATGCTAATTCAACCCGCTCCACAGAACACACATCACCTTCCCTGTGGCTTACATAACACTCACACAACACGCAAATCAGCACATAGGAACTAGCAGAACGATAGGAAACACATATAAAACAATACCCAGAATGCACCTGGCTTACAACCCCAGCCAGGTCATTACACTATCAAGTTCAAAGAGAACGTGCTGATTATGCTGCAGAACACTCTGGGGAGCAGCAGTAGGGGGTGTATGAACTACAGTAATCCCTCGTTTATCGCGGTAGATGCGTTCCAGACCTGGCCGCAATAGGTGAAAATCCGCGAAGTAGGGACTCCCAGCATGCCCCTCGCGGGGATTCCCTCCACGTCGCACCTACGTCACAAACCGCGGCTATAAACGGAAGTCGCCTTTACAGCTCAGTCATCGTTTCTTCAGATTCATGATCAGAGTTTCCAACCAACCGATCAATCCAACGAACTATCAGCTCATACTAAGTTATCTTACTTACTTCTCGAAAGCTCGGCATTTCCGTGTCACTTCGTTGACGCTCGAACGCTCGGGGGTTTCCTAGAGCAGCCGACGTTTCACCGACGCTCTTACTTCCGCGTCTGTGAAACCACGCTCCCTATTGAATTATCGTATGATCACATTCTCTGTGATCAGCAATGCGCTGTGCCAGACCGTAGGTACTGACACGCGATCGTTCATGTCGGTTCATTTCCTTTAATGTTTTCTGCCTTTTATTTGCGCCTGATGCGTTTCGCTGCATGCTGTGGAGCGGGGCGGTGCGCGCATCAACTTGTCCTCCAACGCACTGATCGCTGATACGGCCGCCAAACAGCAAGCGCTCCGCTGTTTTTGCGGTCGGTAGATATTTTAGAACTGCAGTTCAAAGGTAACTCATAAGGTGAATATATATGAACCCAGGCAGCAGTTTTTCTTTAGGATTGAGAGGAGATGCAGGAAGATAATAAACAGACAGGACAGAAAAATAGTCAAATAAAAACAAGTTAGTTTTTGTACCTGCTGTTGCAACATACAGACACCATTGAAGGTAATCAGAAGTGAGGAACAGAAAATGAAATAATTATTTTAATGTTTAGAGCAGCAGGAACTCCGAGAGGCTGCAGGCACATCAGTGAGTTTGCGGCTGCTGCGCAGGGGGAGGGGGGAGAGGGCTGCAGCAGAAACTACCGTTGTTAAAAGAAATGTGTTTAACTTTGAAAATGTGGGCACAATTTTAATTGTCAAAAACTCCAGCAAACCATTAGTTCATTTTGCTCAAATAGAAATAGAGGCCTGCCTCTAATACTGGCCCTCCTTCCAATAAAGGCCTGGAGCTTGATGAGTTTGAGTCAAATACAGGCCCGGGCCTGTATTAGAGGATTTACGGTACTTACATTTAGCTCAGTGGTGCAGAATCAGTGACTGTCAAGTGCAGATGCAGAACAGAAGCGTGACCTCCGACGGTTAATGCACCTCCGACCCTCGCTCTTCTTCTTGGTCTGCTGAGAAGCTTCGAGAGCTGACTGAGCAAATGCTACAAAATAAAAGCACTTCCTGTGCGTGTAATTTCACAATAATTCGTAATTTCATGCTTAATATGTTATTTAGGACAGACAGACAGAGTAGTTATTTCAAAATAAGGCAAAGTTTCAAGCAATGATAAACTTAATATGGAGGAAGTGATTATGTTAAACAGAAAGGACATGTCAAAAAGGACTGATTTCAAAATATATAAAGCTTTACAACAGGATTTGATTGTTAAGAATATAGATATTAAAGAAAAATGGGAACTGGAAGTGAACATAATGATAACAGATGAGGAATGGGAGGAAACACTTGAAGCAGGCCATAAACTAACTAATAGTCCGTCTTGGAGGGAATTTGAATGGAAGGTGAAGATGCATGCTTTAAAACTCCACTTATCATGTCTAAATAGTAATGTTTCAAATTTACGTTGGAGAAAATGCAGGCTAGTGGGAGACTTTTCACATATACTTTTGGACTGCCCTAAATTCATACCATTCTGGGAAGGTGTTAGGGAGAAATTGAAAGAACCTTGAAGGTGAAATTACAGTTTAAGTTAAAATGGTTTGTACTGGGAATGCTGTGCCAAAAATTGTACACACATAATGGAGACATACGTAATCAGAATTCTGCTTATGACTGCCAAGAAGTGTATTACAGTTTTATGGCTGGACACAGAACCCCCAAGGGTGGCACAGTGGAGAGACAGAGTTAGACAGGTCTACAAAATGGAACAAATTAATGCAAGACTATGATTGGGACTAGGGAAATTTGAAAAAATCTGGGAACCAATAAAACAAATGTTAGAAAGATAGTACTCTCATGTGAAAATTATTATTATTAATTTTTATTTTATTTTTTTTATTTATGTATTTTTGTCTTTTGGGTGAGTTATTTAGCTAGATCAAAGTAAAATGTAGAATGTAGTAGAGAGCAGATAAGATGAATACAGAGAAAGCTTGTCAGAACTATATGTACTGATTGGTGATTTGGTTAAGATGGATAGATCTTATGGCCACAAGGAAATTCAAACTTTGTTCAGGGAAACACTGCCCTGGAGAAGGGAAGAAGAAACTCAAATGCATCTCCATGTAAATGTTGTTCTAATTCAAAAATATAAAGTTCCAATATATATATATATATATATATATATATATATATATATATATATATATATATATATATATATATATATATACTTATATATAATGTATAATTATATATATATACTTATATATATATAAGTATATATATATATATATATATATATATATACTTATATATATATATAAGTGTATATATATATATACTTATATATATAATATATAAGTATATATATATATACTTATATATTATATATAAGTGTATATATACTTATACATTATATATACACTTATATATATATATAATATATAAGTATATATATATATACTTATATATTATATATAAGTATATATATATATATATATATATATATATATATATATATATATATATATATATATATATATATATATACTTAGATATATATTATATATATATATATATATATATATATATATATATATATATATATATATATATATATATATATATATTAAGTATACTTATACATTACTTGGTGAAATATACTTCTGATAGAGTCAAGTACAAGTATAGTCTAAATGTAAGTAAACTTTAATGTAAGTATGTATTAAAGTATACTTAGTAGATTTAAAAAATGTACTCGGATAACTATACTTCTGATAAGTACATTGAAAGTAAACTTGGAAGTATACTGTATTCATTTTTAGTATACTTCAAGTATACTTCAGTGTACTTCTTTTTGGTAAGGGCATCCTTGTGCTCATACACTGTGTTGACATCTCTCTCTTGGACAAAATGTGCCGGTTCTGATCCACTTCTTCATTGTGTTTATTCACTGCAAGCCTGCATCCCTCGTCTCTAGCTGCATGGCAATGTTAGCTCTGCCTATCATAGCTAGTGTGGTGAGCTGTAGTTTGTATATTTATACACGATAATTAGATCTAAATATTATAATCAGAAGTGGTTGTTTTTATCATCAGGGAGTTTACTTAAACACTTTGTATTGACTGAGAGACAAGAAAATAGAGAGTTGGGATCGTTTAAGAATCTTTAATTTCTATAATTATAAATTCATACAATCTACCAGGACTAACTCTGTGATGGATGTATATGGATCTGAATGTTATCGTGTTGGTGTGTGTGTGTGTGTGTGTGTTTCAGAATCTCTAGGCTGACGTAGCGAATCTGGTTGTTATGACTAGGCTACCACGAGTCTTCAGAAGCTGATGACATGAGCCGCCATTTTGTCGTAACTACGTACCATGTGGAGCCTCCCGTGTAGATCAGGAATTGCCAGGTACTCGGACCTTCAGGTGTACTGGAGTTGGTGAAACAGCGGTCGCAGCACTACAAAGCCCGTCTGAGGGTCGACTCCGGTAGCAGCGGCAGGCGTCAGCTAGTTCAGCTCTTATTTTGAAGGGACGTCGTCTTGTTGTTCAAATCACGGAAATCTCCAGCTTGACAGTTCTCAGCTTAAAGTAGAAAGTGCATCTGGCCAGGCTGCACCTCTCTTTTGCGGTGATGGATCGAGAGCTGGTTGAAAACTATGTTGAGAGTATGATGTAACTCCTTTGGAGCTCAGATCGAACAGAGCTGAGGTTAAAATGGAACTGAGTATAAAATGGCGGTGCTTTGTTTTTTATCCCCTAGTTGTTTACAAATCTTAGTAAACCGGATTGGACAACTTCATTAAACAACCCAGATTCTGCCCTACGACAGACGAAAGTTCTGATTGGTTGAGAACAATGTGTCATGCGTTTCCATGTCAATGTAGATCAGTCTGTCTGGTGCAGTCCTGTTAATTCATTAAACACATAACTCATGACATCTTTTTTTCACAGATCATTCACCTGATTATTAATGATCAACATATGCTCTGATTAGCTTTATCACGAATAAAGTACTTTGATTAATTAATGGAAAGCATTCTTCTTCTCTTCTTCTGTCTCTTCTCCTGGAATGTAAACATACTGAAACCAGCATCTGACCTTGGCGATTCCTACACGTTGTTACTGTGTGAAGGGGCAGCTGTTAAGGGCAGACAATAGGATCTTAATAATGCTACACTAGCTTCACCGTGTTGTCCATGTGTGCCCGGGATGACTCATGTTTCTTCACCTTCTCAGAAAAATGTTTCATGTCCGTAACTCCTGACTCAATCCACGCCTCATCTGTCACAGTCGTTTGGAAAGCAAAATAACGCATTAGCGTAATTGCATCCAGCTAGCCAAGCCTTCCCAGAAGCCTAGTGTGTACAGTTTACCCTTCTCCTTGTCCTGCTGGCTTATCTTTACGTCGGGCTGATCTGGTCCAAGCTCTTTGACATTAAGTTTTTCCACCATAGTTCTCCTCTCGAACGGATACTGGAGAAGAGACCGAACTGAATTCAGTGGCTGCTGAGATCCGGTATCCATGCTGCTGCTGGTTGTAGGCGCACTGGCGTCCATGTCTATTACGTCTGCGTCACGACCATCACGAGTCACGACCAAAAACGTGCTGGAGTCGAGAATCTCCGAGTTCTACCGAGCACTAACGAAAGCCTTTGGCGGTAGCTCTATCGCCCATCATGCTTCTGAAACGACGTCGACGCTGATTGGATACATTCCCATTCCTACCCTTTGATTTTCTTGTCAGCAATTGGACGACTGGTCTCGTCCCGTTTGAGCGATTGAAACACAGCCCACAGCCTCCACCGCTCGGCAGAGCTCGGCAGAGACCGGCAGAGACCAATATAGACATATATGTATATGATTTATTTTTGTTACAAAACACACAATTAACTTAGAATATGTGATTATTGTTAATTTTATTTATTTATTTATTTAAATAAAAATTAAAAACACTGGGTAAACTGGGAGGGTGGCGCCCTATCGCCCTCTACTGGCCAGCCGCCACTGTATAACTGTGTTCTCTTCTTCTGATGCTGGAGTCTTCCTCTCATCATCAACCATCCCCTATCCTTGGAGCACAGACCTTCACCTCAGCAGGACTGCCCCTCCCTGTCTCAGCTTTGTTTGTTTTCCAGCTTAACTTCTCATCTCATCATTAACATGAAAATAGTAACATTTAAAAATAAATACTGAAAGAAATGTCAGTATTAGTAGAGACACGTCACCTATCCCCCTGGTTCCTACGCACTTATTTATATCTGATAAATCAGAAATTTGAGGGCAGCTTTTTGTACACCTTTAGACTGCTGGCACGGGACCCCGAGTGGGCGTGGGCCCCTGGGTCTGTGCCCATTTTGCCCATTGGATAATCCACCCTTGATGAAGAAGATTTTCTTCTTCCTGCTACACTTTCAGTCATGGTTGTGTGGTAAGAAAAATGTACAAAAAGAATAAATAAATGAAACAAAATTACATGTTCTCAAAATTCAGAAGAAATGTTTATTGGGATAAAGTTCACTTGGTTTAAATCTGTTGAGTTAAACTAAACATTATAAACTATAATGTGGTATGTGGGTGATTTTCAGCCAAAAACAGAAAAATTTACATTTGTGTTTCTTTTCCCAGCATTTGTTTTTGGATGTGAAGACCCTACAGGGAGGTGGGGTGAATAATTACTTGTTTACTGTTGAGTAAACGCTCCCTCACCTCTTATTTAACCTGTGTGCTCATTACACATGTTGGTGTAACAGAATGGACTGCACGTAGTAGTCCTTTTCAAATAAATTAACGGGATGTCTTAAAAAAGGCAGGCATTGATTTTCATGCCTCTGCACCAAATAAGCTAACAACTTCCATAAATAATCTAAAAGTCCAATGATTCATTTGAGGCCCCGTCCTTTCTACTTAGTGAACAGCGAAGCAAAGAAAAAGAAAAGGATGTTTCCTTTAGGGGGTCTCGGCTGAAGAATCAGTGACAGAACAGAAACTACAGAATGAACAAAAGTTACAGTATAGATTAATCCGAAGTATTAAAATCAACAAATCATACAAGCAAGGGTAAAAATGAAATTATTGGATGTCAAGTGAGATACAAAAAGCGCATCGGCTTACAGGAAAACAGCATCATTGTGTTGGAGGAGCCAGTTCCTCACACAGCTCATCAAAAACTGCCTTTGGAAACTTAAAGTGCTGCATAAGCCAACAATCACTTAATGCCAGTAAATCAGAGATCTGTAAAAACTTGTTTAAAGTCGCTTTAACAAGGTCTTCCAAAAAACAAGAGAAACCATGTTTTCACACAACCGTTAAATGGGGCTGCAGGTCATTTTAGCACCAACAGCTCAGTGAGAATATAGAATATTCTGTTAAAAAGAGGTGTTTTACCAAGTGTTACACTAAGGCACTCCTATAAATACTAATACCCGTGCTTTAGCTTCGCCAGGGAAACCCTGTGATAGGACAGAGCTGAGTGGACTAGCTAACTTGATATTGGCAATTATCTTATTGATTAAATATACTAGAAAAGCTTTAAGTACTCAATGCCTTTATTTGGTGACAGTGGCAGAGAAGTTAACTGCCTGCCCCATAACTGAAGGGTTGCAGGTTCACACCCAGCTCAGTCTGCTGCTGTCTTTGTGTCCTTGGGCAACACACTTTAACCTCGTTGCCTGCTGGTGGGAGCCCAGTGGTGCCCGTGTGCACCAGCCTCACCTCTGTCACTGTGCCCCCAGGACAGCTGTGGCTACATTATAACTCACCTCCACCAGCAGGGGTGGACTAGCCACTCGACATACCAGAGATTTCCTGGTGACCTATATGAGGGCGCTATATAACAGAGGCCAACCGTTATGTTTTTTTAAGGTTGATATAGATATTTAAAGAATTTTGTTGCCGATGGCCGGTATCTAAAGCCGACATTATGGCCGATATATATGAACGTTTTAGCAGCACATTGATTGTGAAAGACAAACTGCTTATTTGTTTAGTTTTAAAAGGCGCTTTTGGAATATGCTGTATTTACATTCACACACAGCTTCTTCAACAGTATGCAGACAGGGATCATCACATATACATACGTGGATGTTACTGTTGACCTCCATATAAATTTGTGCACATACAATTAAAATTAGGGATTCATACAAATACATAGTCACTCACAAAACATATTTCTTCACCACACACACACACATCCATGCCCCACAAACCAACAGTTTTAACAAGCATGTGTAATTGTTTTATTTTTATTTTTTCAAAGACATGTTAATTGTTTTAAAATATATTTGTCATTGCTTCAAAATAATATTGAAGTTAATGTGTTTAAAATAATTTTGCAATGGTTGTGAATTTTAAAGTGTCCTTTAAACATTCTAAAAACTGTTGAGTTTTATTCAAAGTTGTCTTACGTGGCATTTACAGAAACACTCACAGCAACTGCATTTAGAGATCGTCACACACACACACACACACACACACACACACACACACACACACACACACACACACACACACACACATTCTGCACATGTCATGGATCTTGTTTATGCAGTTACACAATGCTAACACAACACAAAAATTGACACTCGACACACTGACAGTTACAAACAAGCATGTGTCATTTTTCTTTTGTTCCAAGATGTAATGAAAAAAACGTTACAATCTTGTTCAAATAATTTTCAAGAAATTGACCCAAAACCTCTATTTGGTTGTCTATATTCTAATGCAAATACAATTTTAATTTTGATAGCATTTCGACTTGTCAGATTGAAATCCTCTTTTTGGTTAATGTTAAATTCCAAAGTTAACTCAACTTGAAATAATTTGTAACATTGCTGCTTTAATATTTTGATTAAGGCTAACAAATTATTTTGGGTAAACTCAGCTAGGGGAAGGTTTGTTTTTGTAGACTTAAATCTGATGTAATATTACAACCGTGGGTCTCTGGGGGTTAACGATGAAATTGAAATGTAATAGGGTAAAACCCAGTGCATTTAACATAATGCTGCACTTTAGAAAATGGGTTGAAATATAACATGTTGGTGGAGCTGGGTTCCGACTATCGGCTTGTGGAGCTCTCTGTTTTCCACCCGTTCTCCCCTCCCCACAGCTCGGCGCATCTCTGATCGCAGCTTCTGTCTTCTGCGCGGGCTGTCGGCCGGCTTGTGGTTCTCCCCGCAGCTCGGTGCATCTCTGTCTGATCACGGCGTCTCCACTGATTTCCCTTTTTCCTTTTCACTCTCTCTCTTTCTTAACATTTTTTCTTTTAAATCGCAATTGCTTATTTGTGCTCATTTTAAATATATTTTTAAACATTTTCGAAATGCTTTTTCATATTTTTACATTTTTTTTATTTTTTGTTTTTGTGAAGCGCCTCGTGATTTTTATCTTGAGAGGCGCTATAGAAATGATATTTTCTTCTTCTTCTTCTGTCTGCTGCGCGGGCTGCCGGCCGGCTTGTGGTTCTCCCCTCCCTGCAGCTCGGCGCATCTCTGTCTGATCGCGGCTTCTGTCTGCTGCACGGGCTGCCGGCTTTCAGCAGCTTTCGGGAGACCTCTGTGTTCCACCCGGTTTTACCCAGCGGTCAGCCCGGCGTATCTCTGACTCAGAAGCTCTGGTGTTGTGCACAGTTAACTCCGGTTGTAGCTAGGTTGCTACCTCTGTTAGCTTAGCTCCCACCTCCGTGTTAGCTTTGGGTTAGCTTCAGGTTAGCTTGTAGCTAGTTCGACCGGGTGTCGTCATTTGATCCCAGCCTTACAGCCCCACCCTCAGCTCCACCTCTCTTCCCTTTTGTGGACTTGTCTGGGCTTGATGGAACCTGTGACACGGTCAAAATGGCGGTGGTGGCCACCTCCCATTTTAGCAGAAAAACTTGTTATTGGAGTTTGGAAACCCATTGTCCAATATTCATATGTCGATGTAACAGACGCACATGCTTTCTTACAGTGCCTTCTTAATGGATGTTGAGATAGGATGCATGTTTCAGTCTCCCAGAGGGTCACCTCGTGGTAAAAGAGAAGTTGTGTTTTTTTCTCGTCACTGTCATCAGCAGCCTTTCGACTTGGTTTAGGGTAGTTGGACTCAGATGGACCAGATATAACTGAAGATAAACAGCAGTTGCTTCTTCTGAATGAGGTATTTCACTGAAAAAGAACATTTGTAAAACCGGGACACCTCCGCAGTGAAGGAAAGAACCACAACAACCGCCTCGTTACCACCTGTTCTCTCTTAGAACTGGCCCAACCATTTGGGCGGATTGGACAAAAATTTGGTGAAGGAAATGAGAGATCTGATTACTGACCTGATGAATGTAAAATTTCTTCTCATGGCCTAGTTTCATGTGCACAGGCAAGCATATTATCTGTTCCAATCACTGTTGCATTTTCCCACATCTCTTACAACATTAAATCACCAATTTCTTGCTTTTTAAAAAATAAAACCTTTATTTTAGATACACACTTCATTCCTCATTCCTAAAGATGGTGTCCTCAAGGTGGAGATGTGCTTAATTCTAACAATTATATATTTAGGCTCAAGTGTTACTAAATAGACAAAATGCTCTGATAGTTGACACAGTTGGTTTAGCAGTGTTTCTTTCCCTTAACCAGCCAAGAACTGGGGTCTTGAGTCCTTGTAGGTTTTATTTTCTGGGTTCAAAGATTAAAGAATTGGGAGCTACATTACTTCCTATCTTTTTAGAGTAACAAACCTGTGAAACTGATTTATTTAGGTAATGATGTATAGTCTTGGTTGCACACATGTGACACAAAACTCTGGAGGCAGGTGTTGCAGATTTGCAACGTTAAAACCTACCTACCTGGTTACTCCACACTAGGGGTTGTATGAACTAGTCGACTAGTGAACCTCACTACTCTGTAGTGACTTTTTATGCTTGCCATAGACTAGTCGCTGTCACGTGATAATGACCGGCAAGATGCACTCCTCGTAAAAGACAGCAGCCTGCTGTCAGCAGGTGACAAGCTCCCCCGCGTCGGGAGGCGACGCTCTGGCACAGAGCGTCGGTACTGACACACCCGCCGTAAAACGGACATTTGACCAAATTGTGACCTTTACCCTCTTGCAATTTAACCTTCCCCTCACCCCCATCCTAACCTTAACCGGCTTGCGCATGCAAAAGCTCTGATTGTTGACGCGCTCCAGACATCTGCGTCCTGAGCACGGCCACCGTAACATTATCTCATTAGGTGCCGCCACCTCAAAAACAAATTTAACAGGCGAACGTTGATGTCGGCTCATTTCCTTTTATGTTTTCTGTCTTTTTTTTGTGCCTAATGCGTTTCGCTGCTGTGGAGCGGGGCGCATCACCTTGTCCTCCAGTGACGCACCTCACCGGTGCGGCCGGCGTGCACCCCGCTGGTTTTGCGGTCGGTAGATCTTTTAGAACTGCAGTTCAAAGGTAACTCATGAGGTGAATATATATGAACCCAGGTAGCAGTTTTTTTTAGGATTGAGAGGAGATGCAGGAAGATAATAAACAGACAGGACAGAAAAATAGTCAAATAAAAACAAGTTAGTTTTGTACCTGCTGGTTGCAACAAACAGACACATTGAAGGTAATCAGAAGTGAGGAACCAAAAATTAAATAATTATTTTAATGTTTAGAGCAGCAGGAACTCTGAGAGGCTGCACGCGCATCAGTGAGTTTGCGGCCGCTGCGCAGGGGGAGGGGGGAGAGGGCTGAAGCAGAAACTACCATTGATAAAAAAAAAAATGTGTTTAACTTTGAAAATGTGGGCGCAATTTTAATCTTCAAAGAAAAAAAAAACTCCAGCGAACCAACCACCCCCCCACCACCACCACCACTTCAAATGTATGACGTCATCAACGACTAGTCAAAGTCGACTCAACTTTCATTACTTGACAGTCGACTTTAAAAAAAATTAAGTCATGCAGCCCCTACTCCAAATACGAATTTCATGAGCATTTTTTAACTCAGAAGTACGCCTGAAGGACTTTGTTGTTTGTCCTTTTATCAAAACTTATTTTGAGCCTGAGAGGGTTAAGGACATTTCACTGCATCGTTGTTACAGGCCTTTTTTTTTTTTAGAGATCAGCTCGAAAATGACATTTCCACATTCTTAAATGATTAATTTCTGTAACCACAAGGTCTATTAGATTGCTTTTGGTCTCATTTTAAAGGAAAATCATATGGGATTTGTTGAGATGTGTAATAATTAGTAGGGTTGGGCATTGGGCAGCGAGCGTTGATTGGAACCGGGACTGTCAGTTTTTCCTGGAATCGTTCAAAATAAAAAAAATTGATTCCTAGTTTTGAGTCACAGTCCGCAGACCAGAAGAAGAATCTGTGGTCGATATCCATGAAAAAACCGTGATCTGCAAATTCTGATCAACACCTTTCAGAGCTGATCATACCACCTGCCTGTCGCTGAGGGCCCGTTCCTTCTCTGACACCTGGCGGAAAGCAGTAAAAATGTATACAAATGCATCAGTCGAACATTTACTCCAAGAATGGTGAAGTGATGTAAAGTTTGCATCCTGCAATGAAAAACACAGACTGGAGGAAGCGTATTAAAATGCATCCACACTGGATTTAATACAAGTTTTAAAGCGGGCTGAATTAGGTGAATTTTGAAGTTTCAGTTTCTCTTCTGCTGCATGTTGGAGTGGATTCTCAGACTAGACATGATTATCTTGAGAATTTTAGTTGAAAACAGCTGGACTTTTCTAGTTATGTTGAAGACGTTTTGCCTCTCATCCAAGAGGCTTCTTCAGTTCCCACACTTTGGTTGTGGTCAGAAACAAACACACTGATTGTGCTGCAAGTCTTTTTTCTTTCTTTCTTAAAAATATGTTTTTGTCTAAATTAATGTGATGTTATTGTTCATAGAATTAAAACTCATGTTGAAGTTCAGATTATTTCATCAAGTAAGACTTGTGGTTGGCTGGCTCTTTTGAAATAAGTAATGTTTTTGGATGCTGCCTCTTAAAAGAATCGGGAATCGATAGGAACCAGAATCGAAATGTGGAATTGGAATCAGAACAGAAATCATTCAAATTCAAATGATGACCAACCCTAATTATTAATAAATGTGTCATGATTAAGTGTAAATGGACATGGAACACAGTAAAAAAGTCATGAATGAGCTCAGTTTGAGGTTATTGATCATTTTTACTATAACACAGATTATGACCATAAACCATCAAAGGGAGAGTAATGATACTTATGTTGTTAGAAAGATAAGAGGCTCTGATTTAACTTAAATTGCTGCTGCTGTGGATAGGATCATATTGCATTGTCACCACTGCACGATTATCTCAAAATGTGCAGTAGTGTGTTTTTTATGGCCTTTTCAGTTAGTGAATAATTGTTGCGTATTGTTGGCATTGGGTGTTGTTGAGGTAGAAAATGTGGATTCTATCATTTAGATAGAATTCCCATTACATACGTGTGCAGTTTGCATATATTGGTGAGCATTAAGCAGGTTTTTCTTATGACTTTGTTACCGGAAGTGCGCGTAGACCCGGTACTGGGTCCGTCGGGTTCAGGAGGATAAAGATGATCTCGAAATGAAACAATTGTTGTAGCTTTAGTTAAATTGTGGAGCAAAAAAAGACAGTCACAATCATTTATAATTTATGGAGGTGAAAATATTTAGCCTCTAATGTGACAATAAATAGTTAAAGTTAATTTTCTGGTTTGTTTCATCCAACAAGCTCAACGTGTTTCCAAAGGTTACTGGGAAACCAACCGCAAACATAATGGACTACAATGACCAATCACAAAAAGTCTTTATTGGTATTGTTTTGATCAAATCTCATTAACATTGAACTGTTAAAGCACTTGGAGGCCTAAACATCTCCTGATACAATGGAAATGCCTTTTAGCTCCACAAATGACTCCGTGATTGAGCAAAACATGCTGATATGCATTTTTAAGAATCGTGTAGATGGACATTAGTGGTTTGGCGTAGCCAGAGGGTTGGAGGCAGATTGGTAATTTGCAATAATTATATAAAGAATGTGAGTGATACTGACTTAAGATGGAATAAACATGAGTGCTCTATGCTCCCTATGCTTCCCTCCTCCCTTTGCAAAGAAATTGGGCTTCTGAGAATACATAATTACTTGTTTTATTCTTGGCATTGCTCATAAAAGATTAAAGATGCATTTAAGGCAGGCTTCTCACCAAGTTCCTGCAGAAGTGCTTTTGTGTGCCAATATCGGAGGTACTTATCGCAAAGACTGATATCTGAAAAATGGCTGCTCATGGATGCTCACGGTTATTCTGCCAAATTTGTCAAATATAACATCTAAACTCTGTTCAGACATGCCGAGCAAGTGAAACCCAGAGGAGTCCTCTAAAGAGGAGATCGAAGGGATCAAACAGTGTGCCGAGGAAAAACATGGGCTTATGAGAAGTCTACAGAGAAATAGTTTGCTGGCCTTGTGCCTTTTGATATCAGTTTGAATTAGAATGATATTATTGATTTTCATGAGAGCAGCTTGACAATGTGCCTGCAGACAGCCCTCGGAGAGTAAAGAGACAGAAGCAGGAAAAAAGAAAGAGGGACAGAGAGAAGCACGAAGAGAAAATATGAGGAGCTGGCAGACAGGAAGGGAGAAGAAAACAGACCAAAGGAGTGGTGACAGATAAAGGAAGACAGAAGCATGAGTTGGGGTCTGCTTCCAGAAATAGAACAACTCCCTAATCAATTGTGTGTCAGTTGCCCTGCTGTGAGACTGCAGGGAATCCCTCATCAGGAACCCACAAGGGAGATGGTATAATAGGCCAATACATTAGATAAATGGCATTTACTGCTATGGAAACAAGTCCAACCTGGCTGGAGTTTGCCCACCATGCTGGCAGCAGGTTTGTATTTATAGTGCCCTCCTGTATCTCTGTGTGTAATTTCTCCTCAGCCTTCTTTTCCAGCCTTGTCTTTTCTATTCTTCCCCACCACCCAGGGTCTTAATGATCCTACATCTGATACCCAGCCACCCACGTTCCCAGCTGCCCTTCCTTTGCAACCAGTTCTTGGCGTCCGCGCTGTTCCAGCAAGGGCTGCTGGCAGCTCACCATTTCCTGTCAGTGCAAAAATGACCTGCTGGTAGACTAAGTGTTGCCTGGGAAGCTGTCATGAAGGCCGAGCATCAAACAAGTCAAGACTGTGTTAAGCGCTGTGGCAAGACTTGACAGACATAATTACTGATCATTTTAGGGATTGGATTATTAATTAGTCGTTACTTAGATCGCAGCACTGGCTGCCTGCTTTAATTATTGTCTGTTCTATATTTTATATTAATGTAACATTGATTTCTCTCTTGGCAGCATTGGGTGAATGAAACGACGGCTACAGATTCTCTTTCAGTGATTGTCTGTGAACTCCAAGACGACAGGTCTCTGTGACGGGTCAGAGTCGTCTCCACTCACCTGTTTGACATGATCCTGTACATCAGTGACATTTTTTACTCACAGCAGCAGAAGACAGGAATTACAAATATTGTATGTAGGATACATTTTTTGTATTTATATTGAAATCACTCATCATTATGATTTAGTTCATCATTAAATGATCGTATGTGCTTTTATTTCTCCCATCTAGATTATTGTAACACATGCTCGTGTTTAAAAGATGTGGTTCACTGAAAAACATTTTAATGATTATTTATTATAATTGGTCACTCAGAGCTTTTTATGCAGGCTGAACATGAAAATAGTCTCCTACACCTGTCTCCTGCATTAGCTTCTGATAAAATATAGATGATGAAACTCTAGGATTTGAAAAACCTGACAGATCTACATCACACTGTTACGTAACATTCACGGACTCACCCATTTTGATTAATGATGGGGAAGGCTGTTGTTGTTTTAGCGTCCAGGAAACCACAAAGAACATCTCAGCTAGCAGCAGCTAACCGTTAGCATTAGCAACTCCACCAGACAGCAGAACTCCTCCAAGTTTGTGTTATTTTGGAGATAAAAACATGAATGTTGTGTATCAGTGATAGAGTCACATTGCTGTTATCCTCGATGTGGCAAGATGTCTAAATCTCAGTAAAGCCCTTTTTACAAGACACCGTTCCGGCAAATCAGTGTAATATTTCTGCAATGGTATGTTTTATAAATGTGCCATGTCAGCATGACGATGCATGGATTTTGCATCAGTCATTCTGTTTTACTTGGTGGTAATATTGCGGTAACTGTCTGATAAACAGAGATTGTGCCTTGGTGCAGCAGAGAGTGGTGTCACGATCACAAGGGGAGTTACTGTCAAGCTCCGGTGGCAATATTGAAATGAAAGTAAAAATGGGTGTAAGTTTCACTTTTGTAAACAAAACCAGCTGAGATGATAATCTGGAGCACATATGTCAGAGTCAAGGCCCGCGGGCCAGATGCGGCCTGCGGAGCATTTTTATGTGGCCCGCGAGATTAATATCAAAAATATATTAAAACTGGCCCACTGGCCGATTTTACCTCAAAGGCTTCAACTCCCATGATGCTTTGCGGCATCAGCGCGGAGCCGACGCGCCCCCTCCTTTGTGTTTTTTCCAGCGCCTGCTGCCGGTGTCTGCAGCTCCGCTGTCTCGGACAAACTAAACACTCCTCTCACTCAGCGCCGAGTTCACTCAGCTGTTTTCTGACGTTGAAGCCCAGAAACGGAGATTCTAGCCGCTCAGTAATGTGTTCACGACTGAAAGAGAAAGTTTTCCAACTAACTTCCAGACAGAGCCGATATAACTCCAGCGAGCAGCGACACGCTCAAACCAGCACGGCTCTGTGGCCGCTGTCGTGTTTCCTCCCGACACACAACAACGTGGTCAAGCTGCTCAGACATGTTCATCAGCACAAACCTATGTGAGCACCTGTTGTCATCTAATGTTGTCGTTATTATGATGAAGATGAACAAAACAACAGGAGTCTCCTCCTCAGCTCAGATCAGCCCCATGATG
>NC_091749.1:24288193-24465693 GCF_043380555.1 Nothobranchius furzeri
TGTGTGCGGTAGTCTAACCCCGTCTTTCCACCGGAGTCGTCAGCAGCACGTTACTGCAGCAGCACGACATAGCTGCTGATAGGAACCGCTGTGGTCAACAGAACCTTTTCCACCGGAGCCGTCAGCAGCGCGAGTCGGCCGCGTCTCAGGAGCAGCATGTCGCGGCCTTTACGCGCCGGTTCTATTTTCTATGCGAGACGCCTCTGAAACGGGTCAAGTTCGACATTTTTCGGGTAGGAAAGACAGAAAATCGGACGCGGAAATGGAGCGAAGCTCCAGAGATTTTCAGAACAAAGAAACGTACTGCCTTCCGGTTGCTTTACTTTTAAAAACAGTTACTAACTGTGCGGCCCCGTGAGACGTTATCACCTAGCTAGCGGCCTCCTTTGTTTTTCAGGTCCGTATTTAGCTAAAAAAGACAGAACATAAAACACAAACATTTTGGAGCCATGTTGTAGTTTTCTCCTGCTTGTTGTTGTGTTTACTGACGAAGTCACGCGTGTGACTTCGTGCTCTGTCGGTGACAGCTGCTCCCTTGCTGCTTCGCGTCTCGTGGGAAGGGCCAAGCAGCAGCTTACGCAAGCAAGACGTGCTGCTGCAGTAACGTGCTGCTGACGGCTCCGGTGGAAAGAAGGGTTAACGCTATTGGTCAGTTTCCTATTACATGGAGCTCTGCATGACAGGGAGCGTGTTTATCAAAAAACAAAACAAAACAAAGAAGACATGTTGCTTACATTATATCACAGTACATGATAAGAAAATCACTTTTATGGATTTCAGAAAAATCATACAAACATTCTGAAAGGGGAAAACTCCGGAAAGCTACTTTGAAGCAACCAGAAAGTCGTCCAACGATGTAAACTTCACCAAAAAGTTTGGAAAGACTATTTGACTCAATAATTTCTCCCAACAGCTGTGTTGGATTTAATCTTTAATAAGCCTGATTATTCACCTTTACAGAGTGTACAACCCTAACATGACCTTTTCAAACTTTACCAAGACTTTTACTGCTTAAACACAACCACTAAGTGACAAAACTGCTATTTCATAATCTGTAATGTTGCAGAAACACAACGCAGGGGTTAGTGGAAAATGGTAATCCCTCAGGATGATGTTTACTCAGATGCAGAAGGACTCGTATGGGTTGGATTAGAGGAAGTCAGCATGTCTCTGTAGGATAGCTGTCTTCAGACGTCCCATAAACATATAACATGTTTGTCTCAGTGGTGCAGAAACTTAGCAGCAAATCCCATCGCTCCAATTGTTATGGTTGGAGAAACTCATGAAACAGCTTTGGACCTCTTAAGTATCATAAGGGGACAGCGGAGGAAGGATCTGTAATATTTTACGCCGCTGTAGCAGAAAATGACCGTACTCAGTGTATGAGCTGTCATCAATGACTATTGAGATTACAAGCTTCATAAACTAGCAGGCTCATTCTCACCCAATAGTTTTGTTTTCTCCACTTTATCTCTTACGTTTGACTATAAGGGATAGATTACAGCCAAACATGTAAACATGGATAATTATAATTAAATGATTTTAAAATGACGTAAGAAGAGCAAAACCTTCTGTAAATGCTTTGCCATTTTTCAGCTATAATCTGCTGCTGTGTGATGTGATCCAGATCTGATGAAAGTTCATGATGTTCCTGATGATATTGTTTATTTTCCATATGTCCAGTGAATACTTCACAAAACCGCCACATGGATTTATAGCATTTCAATTAGACACATTTCTAGTGATTAATGTTCATTGGCTCTCTCCTATGCTTCATTCTCTTTGGTTGATAGCTGGATATCTTATTCCACACATCCAACAACACCTCCATTAAACTCACATGTCTTCTGTTCATGTGTTCTCGCGTTAGCTTAGTTAAGAGTTAGCTTAAAGTGACGCTAACGGAAGCTCACCTCCCATCTGTTCTCATTTTCTTTACATTTACAAAACGTACTATATGCTACTGTACTGTCAGGTCTTTGTGTCCTGTTTACACATGGGATAGTGAGAAACAGAATTTCAAATCCTTTGTATGTCAAGTGAATGTGAAGAACTCGACAATAAAACTTAATCCTAATCTCTTAATCTCTTCTCAAAAGTCAGAAGAGGGAGAGGCTGCAAGACCTTCTGCTTACCTAATATGGTATTCTTTAGATACTTCACTTTAAATTGGAAAATTGCATGCATTATTAACAAAATAACAAGATAAAAAAGATATATCAACATAGTAACCATTTTCGTGCACTCTGATTTAATTGAAAAACTTGTTCCTTTACTATTTTGATCAAAAATATTTAATCTCAATTCTGAGGCTGCTCTGTAAATAGTTTTCAAATAAACAATACACATAGCAACTTCTGATCAATCCATATCAATTTCGGACTTAAAATAACGTATTGATGTAAACCACACCCACTTCTGGTTTAACCACATCCACTTCTGGGTCAGGCCACGCCCACTCCGAGTACAGATACAGATAATTTAGATGGTTGAACAGATACAGATAGTGGTGTGCTCGCTCATCCCAAGTTATAACCACACCACAGATGGTAGGCACATCTGATAAGATCATCTTTTGAGCCATTACAGTAATCAGATGCGTCTGGAAGATATTCAGAAGGTGAGGATTGGGTCAAATTGTCATGATGATCCTGCCATGTGAACTGGGCCCAGCCCAGCCCACCGCAGCTACTTTTTTTTTTTAACCGTGTCCTGTCTGGCTGTGAAGCAAGCAGAATTGATGTCTGAATGCTGGTAACAAGCTTTACAGATTTATTCTCAGGTGGAGCATCAAAACGTCTGCTTTAAATGTCACGCCTGATACTTCAAATTTTATTGTTATTGTTTTTGAATGCTTTGTAATTCCGACCAGACACGGAGACAGAGGTGAAAGAGAAAGGAAAAGACAAAAGGTGGGAAGAGAGGGGGGGGGGGGGGGGGTCCACAAAAATAAACAATAATGAACAATAGTCTGCTTCTAGACCTGCAGAAAGAGAAGAGCAGAAAAAAATGGGACACACAACAATACATCAGGAGCAAGCTGTCACTGCATCAACGTGATGATGAAATATAAAATCAGCATTGTTTAACTGAACAATCACACAATAATAAATCATAGTGCATTTAGTGGCAACGACAGCCTTGAGACAAGCGTTTAACGTTCCCAAGCCCATACTTTTGAGAGCACCATGTGAGCACCTGTGTGTGTACACGCGCTTGTTTATGTAAGGTTTCTCTATAGGAGCGTCCAATAGAGAGTGTGAGGGACCACAGATCTGCCCCCCAAAGATGCGTAGGAGATGGGGGGAGCTCCAAGTCCAGAGATCCAGGCGCTGCCCCAGAACACAGGAACCCCAAGGGGACTGCAACCAGAAAGGCCCCCCGCTCCCCTCGAGAGGCGCAGAGGATCGCTCCGGGGGGTCACAACCAGCAGCCGGCAGAGCCACGGGAGATATCAGCGGCAAGCCCACAGGCCCGCCCGTCGCCTCCCACCCCCTAGCCGGCCGAGCCCGGGACCCAGCGATCCGGGACCCAGGGGCGACCACCCCCGCCGGGAACCCAGCAGAGCCCAGGGACCCAGACCCCACCAGGCGGCCACCGGGATTGACCAGGCAGGCGCCAAAGATCTTAAACCCCCTGACCCGGAAACACTCAGGCAGACCAAGGCACCACACTCCACACCAGGTGTGGCAGGGGGAGGGGAGACGAAGATCTATATCATCAAAAGAAAGTCCCAGGAGAGGAGAGGAGTCAAAGGCCCCACCTGACATATACAGTCATACACAAACACAGTCACACACTCCCTCCCTCATGCTCACACATACACATACAACCAAAGACTTACAAAAATTCACGCCGGACACCCACTCATGCTCTCCATACACACCCTATTCACTCTGGTCCAGGTACTGCTGCACATGGGGTACGACCATCACCAGTTACCAGAGTTTGACCCTTTCTGCTGGGGGTGCTGAGGAGCAGGCTCCCTCGCCCAACGCCGAGCACAGCAACCCACCACCCCAGACCCCAACCAGATGGCCAGATCTCGCTCCTAGTCTCCAGCCCCAGGAAGCCTAGCAACAACAGAGGTGCCGCAGCTACTTTCAAAGAGAAGGAGCAGCAGCTCTGCTCCAAGTTTCCTCTGGATGATGGAAATTCTCACCTTATCAATAAGTCAGCCTTCAGATGAAGCTCCGTCTCTTAAAATCAGGACTGTGATTTTTCACTTTTGATCCACAAATTCTGTGCAGTCATTAGAGACAACCCAGTGAACCAGAGTCTCACCTGCCACCTTAGCTCCATCTTATCACCACAGACTGGAACAAAGCCTCCTTCCTGCAGGTGATGTCCTGATCCACTGGACAGTCTGTCAATTGGTTTCTACCATCACTCCTACATGGCGAGATAATCAAACTCCATCACTTGAGGCAGAAACTCGCCGCCAAGTTGAAGGGAGAGTTCCACCTTGTTGCCGTCAACTGACCCTCCACTGACACTGATTTTCTGGTGTTTCTGCAGCCGCTGTTTCCTGTAACTGTTTTAGAAAGGATACTGAGAGGATCATGTGAGGAAGGAATATGAAATGGTTCTTTCATTATCTTCACAATTCAGAAGCACAGAACTTGTCACACTTGCAGTGAAATCACTCGTGAAACTGAGCTAATTAAACGTGGATAATGTGTGCACGTCAATACGTATGATGTGCACGCTGAATCAAATCGTTGCCATCAGTTCGTTCATTAGCCACCCCCTTGTGCCTGTAGACGTGTGTGTGCCAGTGGAGCATATCTCAGTCAGTGTTGGATGGAGTTGCTGGGTTTCTCCTTATCTAAAGTGGCTTGAGAGTGCTTTTGTTGTGGTTCTATAGAAATCAAATGGAGTTCAAACGGTTCTGGTGAGAAGCAGTATGCTGTTCAATTTCCTGCCACCTATTCTTTTCTGCTTTCTTGTAAAAGAAGAAGAAGAAAATATTTCTATAGCGCCTCTCGAGATAAAAATCACGAGGTGCTCCACATAAACAAAAAATGTAAAACTATAAAAAAATAATTTAGAAAATGGTTAAACATATGTTTAAAATTAGCAAAAAATAGACAGTTGTGATTAAAAAATGTTAAGAAAGAGAGAGAGTGAACAGGAAAGAGGAGAATCAGTGGATCCTGAGGAAGATGGAATAGGTGGGGAGAGCAGAATAAAGAGAGAGCGGTGAAGAAGGTCATACAAAAGCCAGCTTGAACAAGTGAGTCTTCAGCTGCTTTTTAAAGGAGACCACTGAGTCCACTGATCTCAGGCTCAGGGGGAGAGAGTTCCAGAGTCTGGGGGCCACAGCAGCAAATGATCTGTCACCTTTGGTCTTTAGCCTGGTGCTGCACAACCAGTAGGCTTTGATCACTGGACCTCAGGGACCTGCTGGGGGTGTAGGGACTAAGAAGATCACCAATGTAAGATGGTGCATGTAAGGCCCTATAGACCAAAACCAGGATCTTGAAATGAACCCTGAAGTTGACTGGCAGCCAGTGAAGCTGGAGGAGAAGCGGGGTGATGTGGGTGTGTTTGGAGGACTTGGTCAGAAGCCGAGCACAGGCATGTTGTATATTACCTTCCACTAACTCTTGTTGATGGGTTAGCTATGCAGTGTTCATAAACACCATAATAGAGAACTACAGCTATTTCTGATCAATAGTTTGGAAGTGGAACGGTATCTGTTTGATCTCATGCTCATCTACAATCCTGTAGCGTTAGTTGGTCTGATTAGCTTGTATTATTTTAGCTAGGATTCAGTTTGGTTATATTATGCTTGGTTGTATTTTAATTGACTCTGTTCCTTATATTTTAATCAAATGGTTCAACTTTGTTTTTGTGTCTCGTGCTGTTTTTATTTAGATCACCTTGTCATTTAACCGTGAAAGGCACAATACAGAAGAACGTACTTCCATACGGAGGTAGCTGCTTAGAACTGTGTGCACAATGTGCATCATGTGTTGCAGAGAAATGCATATTAACACAATTCCACTGATTCATAAGTGCACACATACACCAAGGGATTAGATTGGTAGAGACACTGACTCAGAATATCTGCCTTCATCTATTGTTGACAAAGTCAGAGAATCCCATAGACAGGGGCCATGTTGTGTTTACGTCTGCCTGTCTCACTTCCTCACCTTCTGGAACCTGTGAGTCTGTCTTTACTGCGTTTCTTTGAAGTTGGAGTTGAATGACTGGTAGATGACAAAGTTTCTGCTGCATATTTTTTCCCTCCTGTGTCATAAATAAAGTTTTTTTTTTAAGTGTGTTGCACCGTGTTGCGAGCAGCTCACCTGCTGTGATGGCTGGTGAAATAGAGGCTAGGAGCCTTTGTGACACATCTGTAGATAACAGTAATTGTATGACAGCTTTAATCTTCTGGAGGTGTTTTTTTCTGAAATCAGACACACACACGCACACACACACGCACACATGCATGCACGCACGCACATACAAACTGTAATGTAGCGAGTCCATTACACAGGCTTTTGCTATGATTGAAGGATAAATGAAACCAGGCTTAATGATCATTTTAATGTTTATTTGAAAGGGGTGAAGCGTTTGGACCTGTAAGAAGAGTTGTGTTGAGGGTCTGACCTCATGAGGAAATTACTATGCAGTGATTTTCTCCAAAATGACTGTGCTTAAATTGCTCTGAAAAGCAAATAACCACATCAGCGCCAAGAAACTTCATTTCCCATGATGCTTTGCACACAGAAGCATTGTGATGACGTCACCGCCTAATACCAGAAACACGTTCTGCGCATGTGCGGGAAGCCGTGGAGCTTTTCCCGCGAACTAAGACCATAAATCTTCAGCAGAGACAAAGAAACCTCGTTCTTTTGCCCAGGATACCTGGCGGTAAGGACACGCTTGTCGAACGCTCCGACAACTTGAGCACGCGGAAGCTCTAAGTGCCCAAGTTGAGCCACGAAACCGCTACAAAGCCACTCGAACTCCATCAGGACCTGACTGGGAACGAGCGGAGCTCCATCCAGCTCTCAGAGACGCTGTAAGTTGTCAAACTCAGCACAAAAGAAACTTCGTTCTCTTTGTGTCCAGCCCGTTGGAGAAACACTCGTGGAGCCAAACAACGGAGAAAGCATCAAACCGACGGATGACGCTGAAAACTGCGGGGAAACACGGAGAACCGTCAAATCAAACAGCTGGGGACGCCTTGCTCCTCTGCTGATCAGAAAACTCATTTTCTCTCTCCTTTTCTTCTCCCGTTTCCTCTATAGTCCAGAATAAGCAATAAAACCGCTCTATTGCTTAAAAGTAGCTTCGTGTCTTCCTCTTTCGCTCCCAATTCGTCCTTCGGGTCATTTTGAAAGAATAAACTGCTTATTAATCATTGTTTGGTATCTTTAAATGTTTTGGCCATGGCCAGGCTGATAAAGTAAAAGATATTAACTTGTGATTAATCTTTTGTGTTGTTTCATGATCCTTTGAAATGTTTTGAGTGATTTAAGGTTAAGTTACTACTGATTCTAAGTGCCTTGGAAGTTAAAGTGCAAGTTGCCACCCACACTTTAGCCAGACAAAGGGGTCAGCCATCTTGCATACAGACTCCATTTTAGAAACACACACACATACATACACATAAAACACCTTGAACATTATTTTGAATATACATCCTTTTATTATATCACATGGTTATTATTCATCTATGCCACTGTTTATTCATTTGACAAATTGTTAATTAAACGTTATAAAATTCAGATTTCCGTCTCCAGTAGCTTTGTTGTGTCGAAGAGAAGTCTCTGCTCCAAGGATTCTACGAACTTCAAGAAAGACTGGTAAGAGTTTTGGATTCAATTTTCCCCGGTTAAAGGGGAATGGTGCCCCGTATATCTAAGAATATCTTAATTAATTAATAAATCAGTAAATATTTACATATTTACAGAATTTATTGAAGAATCCAAAAGTAAGTTGAAGCTTACTAATTGTTCGCTCCTAATAACCCCAACAGTTGGTATGAGTATTGAGGATTTAAAATGGTAAATAAATGATTGAATGTTTGTACTTTCCCTTGTGCTTCTGGAAGTGTTCCAGCTAAAAGAGTCCCCGGGGAGCTGGAGCACCTTAAGAAGGTTCCGGAGCATTCCATTCAGGAGGAATGGGAGGGGTGACCTGTGAAATTGCTCTAGGAATGCAGATTAGTTTCATGGAATGTTTTTAGGATTGATTAAGGATGTTTCTATTTTTGTATTGTAATTATTTAAGGAGATCTTAGAGATGATGATTTAAGGATCATTTAAGAGTATTGAAAGATTGTATTTGTTGTACTTACCTGTGTCTGGGTTTTAGGATTAATCCAATTAGTCACACTTGTTATAAATACTGCTCTGTGTTTGTTGGAGGGAGTTGAGAGTTGAGTGTTGGATGAAGCGGCAGGCATGGATTTGTGCTGCCTTGATTTTAATTGTGTTCAATGTAAATAAAATACACTTGGGTCTGCACTGGACAACGGCCTCCTCCGTATTACGTTTCCTCCGGAGCGCATGAGGGTCATCCTGACAAGTGCCCTCGGTGACACACACACACACACACACACACACACACACGCACGCACGCACGCACGCACACACACATGCACGCACACACGCACACATACCTACATGCACTCACACACGCACACATACCTACACACACACACACACACACACACACACACACACTCTCACACATGCATGCATGCATGCACACACACACATACAAACACACCTACATGAACGCACGCATGCACACACACACACACACTTTGATGCACTCCTTACATCTGACATTGCCACAAACATGAAGTTACATGAAAGGACGTCATCTTGCGAATCACTTCTAAATATGTATTGTTGGCGAAGTAACTGGGTGTTCTCATAGCAGCGGTGGGATTAAACCAAGTTGGCGTCATTAACATTAGCCTCTTATTGTTTATTGGTTTTTGGAGCCTGCTTTCTCTCACCAGCGTCTGGAAGCAGTTGTCATGACCGTGCTTCGTCCAGCTGAGCAGACGCAGGATGGACTCCTTAAAAGAGCTAAATCAAACCAGTTTATTCTTCTTCACATTAAAATGCATGAGGATTAGGAGGGGTTGTTATTCACACAAGCACTTTGTTGATCACTGATTCATTTCTAACCTGCTTCTAGGATTTGAGGAGGAGGGTTCGAGCGTTAGGTGAATCCTCAAAACTGGATTGGGTCATGACTGCCTGTTTGAACATGACTGCCATTAGTGCTGGCTGCTGAAATAAATACAGATTATTGGAATGTCAGCATTCCTGTATGATAGCTTAATAATGACAACTTTTAGCATCTATCTCACGGACCCTGAATTGTCTCTTAAACGAAGGCAACGTTGGTGTTTCTGATCACAAAAAATGTCCCAGACAGGGACACTAAAGGGTTACATACAACATGTAGAGAATTGACCCTAAAACAAAGATGGAGCGCTTCTCCAGATGTCCCATGTACACATTGTGATCAGTTATAATGCATTTTTATTATATGGTAAATGGCCTGTATTTGTATAGCGCCTTCGTAGGGATCCACAACCCCCCAAGGCGCTTCACAACACAATTCACCCATTCACACGCTGGTGGGGATGAGCTACTGTGTAGCCACAGCTGCCCAGGGCACACTGACAGAGGCGAAGCCTGCCAGACAGGTGCCACCGGTCCCTCCGACCACCACCAGCAGGCAAGGGGGTTAAGTGTCTTGCTCAAGGACATAACAGCAGCAATATCTAGAAGGAGCAGGGATTGAACCTGCAACCTTCTGATTACTAGACAACCTGCTCTACCAGGAAATTGATATGTAGCTCATCCTATGCTAACCTTAACATTTCCATGATTTGTATGAGGATGTGATACGAGCCCCATAATTTAGAAGGGTTATTTTCCAACAACATCACTATTTGCTTAACATTAAATACCAGCTGACACTTGCTGGCTTGTACATCTGATGAGTGCATACACAGCTGCTAACTGCTACTGAGGCACTCTGTTAGATTCCTGATTTATGTGTTTCAAAGCGGGAACCCCGTGTTCTCCCTCTGCTGAGCACTAGCTGCATTTCTAAATACTGCCAGCGCAATAGCTAACCGCTAATGAGGCAAAGATTTATCAGTTTCAGCAAAACTCTTAGATTGTTCAATAAGTGAACACCTAGTGCTCTTGCTCTGCAGCTATAACATTCATCTTATTTACCTTTATCCTACACACACACAGAGCAGCAGGTGGAAATGAAGAATATCAGCAAAGAGGCCAAAACAAGGTCCTGGACTTTCTAATCATAGCCGCTGCAGCGAGGTCCAGTTTCCTGTTTTATGTCAGCAGTTGGTCAGGCGTTGTGTGCCATGCTTGTCCCCGCCTGAGTCAAATTAAAGGTCAGCGTCTGGACAGTAAAGGAACTCTTCTTTTTTTTTTTGTACCAGTGCAGCCGAGGGAGAGGCCCAATAAATCTGGAGGGAATGTTGTCACCGGGGAGTCAGAAAGGTCACCCTCCACGAGGAGAGGAGTGTGGAGAGACTCTCTCGTTAAATCTTCTTGGTGAAGTTTTTCCTAAATGTCACTTTCATAGTTAGGTCAGCTGCCTTGAGACCACCTGTAATTAGACATCTGATTATTTATGTTTTAAGTCTGCTTCCTCCTCTGCATTATTCAAAACACAATACTTTTTCCTGCTTTGCATGAAGGATCCAATCAAGTCGTCAGGCAGCACAAGTCTTCAGGTGGTGTTTGAACGCAGCAATCTCACAGGGGCAAAAACCAGCAAAGCCCTGATGTGGTACCATGTCAAGCATGTTTACGTTCACACTTAGAGTACATAGCTGTCGTTGTTACCTGGGGAATGTTGACATGGTGTTCTGTCATGTCACGTGTCATCCGGACCAAATATGGAGCCACTGACATGATCCGGCTAAGGCGGAGATAAAAAAAATGAGTTTTTCCTGTCATTGATGAGTTAATGCCTGACTAGTGTGTATTAGTTTTAGTGAGCAGAGACAAGAGTCTCTTTAGTCTGTCATATCCGTGCTATAATTACATTTGCAAAAGTTCATTTTTTTTATTTGCATGTAACATTATGGTCTTTTGTGTTTCCTACACGCTCTAATTCAAATAGTTTTGTGCAGTTCTTGATATTTTAGGTTCTGACACTTTTAGAAAAGGCTGGATATTTACCGCACCATTACATTTACTTAATTTCTTTGAAATGCAAATCTCTCCATCTGCACGTTTCCTCAAAGTGCATCCTACACGGGGTCTCAGTTGTTTTGTTTTTGCTGCAAAGCCCCAAGTGTGTGTTCAAGCTGTAGGAGTCATCTGATGACTTTTGATCTATTCAGAAATGCTGAATGTCTGTTTGTTTCTGCGTCTCCTGTCCTCTCTCGGTTTAGCTTTGCTCCGGAGGAGGAATTCCTCCCACACTCAGGCTGTACCCTTTGGGAACCAACATTGTTCATTCCACTGAGCTTTTATTTCCACCAGAATACGTAGCCATCATTTAAGTTGGATGCCTGCATCACACACGGGCTCTGGATGCATCTACTTTGCATTGTATAGTGCAATCCATCCTTGAATCAACTATTATTTATTAGAGATCGCTCTCCATCGGTTCCTGCCCGTCGTGCTCTGTGTGGGCGAGTTTCTGCTTTCCGAGTGTGCTAAATTGGAACTGGGCGTTGCTCTGTGAATAAAGGTTGCACGGACCTTATTCACTCCCACAGATTGGATTGCTGCTTTACTCTGCCACCCATTCGGTCATGTGACTAAGGGAGATGGTTGACGGGGAGGTAAGGGTACTTGAGGATCTCCCTCGAACATTTGCTTTTGTAGTAGACCACCCCCGCCATTTCTCAAAGCTCCACCACCCCCAGTGTGGCAGATGAAATCACTCTTTAGCGTGGATGTGTCTCTGTGTAGCCAGTGGGTAAAGGGAAATGCAGCCAGCCCAGGGTTAGGATATCTCCACTAGAGGAAAAGTCAACTTTTTACACAACAAACCAACACATTCTCACTCCCAGCGCGTCAAAAACAAACGCTTGGTCAGCCACCCTCCGCGTCAGACCGCTGACACCAAAAGTGTCCTTTTTCGTCACTTATGTGCGAAAAGGGGTTTTTCCCTTTTCCGACTGCAGATCCCAATGCATCGTTACACTGACGCGATGGGATGTCCGCAACCATGGCACCAAACAAGCTCACTGTACCTCACCCTAACCTTACCCTCTTATTTAACCTTCCCCTCACCCCCATCCTAACCTTCACCATCTTGCTAGTGAACAAGTTAGTGATGTGTCGGTCGCTCTAAAAGCCGGCTCTATGAAGTGAACGGAGGGAGCCGCCTTGTCATTTTTGGACCGAGGCAACGCGAGGGGGAGGTTTCAACTACCACGGTGGAGGTTAAAAGTAGAGGGTATTTGTAACCTCCCCCTCGCTAGAAGGTATGTTCTAATGTTCCCCTTGGGCGGCAAATACGAAAATTCACAGTCAGAATGCACGGGAAACAAACGCTTGATCACAGTGAGAGTAACGTTTTAGGTAGCAAGAGGGTTAAGGTTAGGATGAGGGCGAGGGGAAGGTTATAAATAGTAAAACGTTAAGGTTTAGGTGCGGATATATGAGCTGGTTCGGTGCAGCATCAGCGGACATCCCATCGCATTGGTTTTACGCTGCATTGGGATCTGCAGTCGGAAAAGGGAAAAAACCCTTTTCGCACATAAGTGATGAAAAAGGGCACTTTTGGCGTCAGGGGTCTGACGTGGAGGGTGGCTGACCAAGCGCTTGTTTTTGACGCGCTGGAGTGAGAACGTGTTGAACAAACACATTACTAGTACGAGTTACACGGGGCATAGAGGGAGGCTTATTTCCCAGATGGGCCGGTCTGAAAGAGAAAACAAGCAGTTCAAACTGAATTAGCAAATTCATAAGTTCATACTGAGCTCAAATTTACATTCCATCCTTGTGCTCGGGTGGTTGGATATGTATGCGGCTAATCTGTAAACACACATGGGGGGGGGGGGGGGGGGGGGGGGGGGGGCTTATGGAGCATGATATCTGCTGGCTGTGTGGACTGCAGGGAGATCCACCCCACTGCTTACTGTCTGACTTTCTGCTGTGATTAGAATACACGACCACTCAGATTATGGGGTGAGTCGGTCCTTCGTGTTGGTTGTTTTCATGTTGGATAAGATCTTACAGCAGTTAGACATTCTGATCCCACAATGATGGAGGCTTCTGCTCTACAAGAAGGCCTGACGTGCCAACAGACTGGATTACTACCAAACACACTCTGCCTCTACAGTCCTGCCCTCAGCCAGAACCAGTGATGAAACTTTTTAGTTTTTTGTGATTACTTTGAGGCGTAACAAAAATATAGATGGAAAAAAAAAGACTTCGGTTTTCATGATTTGGAAGTCCTAATAATTAAACGGATACCTTGCTACTTTAATTCAGCCAGTATATTATCATCCCTATTGCCCCCTGTGGCCAGAATATTCCACTTGCAGCTTCAGCCTGGCAGGCTGCTCTGTTGGGCCTTGAAAATGGTGCTGACGTACCTGGCGCCACAGTCTGCTTCCAGCACATTCCCTGCAAGTTTTAGATCAGGAACACAGCCGATTTGTTTACTTTAGTGATGAATCACTCCTGTAGACACTGATGAAGGTTGGGGAGATGCTTCTGCTATTAGATTAAGGTGTTTAAAAGACAAATGCACAGCGAGGAGGTGTGGTTTCTGTTCTACAAACAGCCACTAGGGGGTACTATAAGCAAGCCCAAACTACCTAGTTCCCCTTTAAACCACAATCCCAAAAGCACATATTGGTACTTAATGGGAGGAACCACAAACAGGAAAGATGACACTAATCTAAACTGTTCAAATGCCAATTAACAAGGCCCTAATCATCTAAACTTATAAATGCAAATGGAAAACTCTTGGAAAGGGTTCCTGTGCCTTTATGTGGTCTCTGAGTCTAGTTAAATTACTGACCTAAATGTAAATGTTCACACTATTCTAATTTGTCCAGTTCCACAGAACTGTGTGTTTTTATTAGCATTTATATTACTAGAAATGCTAACAGTAGTGTGTGCTTTCTAGTAAATACATTAAAATCTAAAAATGACACTAGAAGAGGCACAAATCCATTCAAGTATTTAAATCTACTAACATGGTTCAGACCCAAACACAGAAGCTGGGCGGTAAAGACACACAGGCAGTTCTAGTAACGCCTGAGCTACGTGACTGAGACTGATACGATCAGTTACTGCGGGATGAAGGACATGATCAGGAACAGGTTCCAGCTGGATGATTTAGGAGGACAGAAGATTGTGACAAAGAGTTGATGAACTGTCATCTAGGCTGTGAACAGGTGAGCGGACCTTCAGGAAGTCCCGCAGTCACGCCAAGAAGGGTACAACTGCAGATTCATGCCTGCGGCAGCGAATTTCAAATCATCAGTGTATCATAGAGCTGGTCCACAAATACAAATACGTTGGTGTCTGGCTCGATGACTCCCTCCTCGTTAAACCCCATATAGATAATCTTGTGAAAAAAGTCAAACTCAGTCTGGGTTTCTTTTTAGGAAATAAATTATGTTTTTCTTTTGAGGCAAAAAAATGGCTAGTCGTTGCAACAGTTTGTCTATTCTGGATTATGAAGACCTTTTGTATATTAATACCTCAGCACAGTAAGACTAATGTGGTTTATCACGCCTCGCTGAGGTTTATTGCTAACTGTAGACCACTGACCCATCCTGGTGAATTGTATTCTCGAGTGGGATGGCCGCCTTTTTCCACCAGGAGGTTGGGACACTGGTACACTTTCATTTATAAGGCCATGCTTGGATTACCACCCACCTACATCTGTAACTTCATCTCACGGAGAAGTGTAACTTCTTACAGTCAAACGATCAGTTGCTACTTTGTGTTCTGTTTGCTCGCACCAAATTGGGCAAAATGGCTTTTGTTGACTCTGCTCCTTCTGCATGGAACAGGCTGCAGGAAAACTGGAAATTAACCGAGCTTACCTCCTCGAATACATTTAAAACCAGAATGAGAGCCATGGAGATGGATAATCTTGTAAATGACTCCTGTAATTCTGTGTATAAATAACTTAAAAAATCTTTTGTTGCTTCTTGGCCAGGACTCCATTGAAAATGAGGTTTTTAATCTCAATGGGACCTTCCTGGTTAAATAAAGAATACATTTACAAAAAGTATATCCTTCACTACTCAAACCATGTGAGGGTAGGAACACGGATCGACCAGTCAGTCGAGAGCTTTGCCCTCCTGTCTCTACACCTCCACAGACCGATACCACGCCAGCACCATTCTGACTGTCAGTCTCGCGCTCCACCTTTCCCTCACTCGTAAACAAGATCCCAAGGTATGTGAACTCCTCCACTTGAGGCAGGACCTCATCCCTGACCCGGAGAAAGCATTCCACCCTTTTGCGACTCCAGATCATGGTATTAGATTTAGAGAAGCTGATTCTCAACCCAGCCTTTTTCACACTCGGCTGCAAACCGCTCCAATGAGAGCCGGAGACCATGTTCCAATGAAGCCAACAGGACCACATCATCTGCAAAAAGTATAGACTCAACCCTCAGGCCACCAAAACAGATCCCCTTAACACCTTGGCTTCAGCTAGAAATCCTGTCCATAAAAGTTATGAACAGAATCGGTGACAACGGGGGGCCTTGGTGGAGTCCAGCTCTCACCGGAAGTTCAACTTACTGCCAACAATGTGGACCATGCTCTGTCTCCAATTACACAGAGGCCTAGCAGGCTGTATCAAGGGGACTGATACCACATAGTATCCCTCACAGCGCCCTCAGAGGAACGTGGTAGAACGCCTTCTCCAAGTCAACGAACACCTGTAGATTAGTCGGGCAAACTCCCACGCACCCTCCAGGACCCCCCTAAGGGCATAGCTGGTCCAGTGTTCCACAGCCAGGACGAAAACAGACCAGCTCTCCTTTATTCTGGACTTCTGCAGATCGTCCTCACCATGTCTAGATAAATAAATGAGCTGAGTTACAGAACAGGTGAATGTTGGCGATGTTTAAACCCACTTCTCCTAAAACCATCCTACCTTTAAGACACAACACCATGTGTTTGCATGTTTTTAGTATGTTTCATCATTTAATTCAGCCCACGTAAAAACGCACCCAACTGGTATGAAAGAGCCCTGGCATGTTCTACATACTTCACTGCTTTATCCTCTTCTTGTGTTAATGCTTCTTTTGACTCTAAATTAGACTTTGATCCAACATATAAGAATAAAAATGTGGGTAAAAAACACAGGAGAGACAGAAAATGGCTCCAATCAGTTCTGATTACCAAATGAAAATCAATGAAATTGCGTTTAGAAGAAATGAAAGGACGGACTGAAAGAGGGACTCAGGAACAGAAATGGCAAGAGATCGACTTAAGGAGATAAAGGCAAGAAGACAGAGCAGGAGACAAAGAAACTGGGCATGAAAGCACTGCTAAGGGAGAAGGAGTCCTTCACCTTGAGGCCCATTGAGAGAGACAAAGAGTGGCCAGGCTGTGCGGGCGATCTTTACATCCATAATGACTGCACTCCAGCGGCGCCTAATGCTTTATGACGGCCGTGCTGGTCCTGAGACGGTGGCGGGTGGTTGTGGGTCGTGGGGAGCCACAGGAATAATGGCTTCTGTTAATCTGCGGTACAGGACATTCTTTCTCGAGGGACTCCATGCCAGCTGACATGCCTGGATCGATAGCATGTGTAACGCCGAGCTTTCTCCCGCAGCCTAGAGTTCAAAACCCCCCACCAACAATTCACTGAATTCCTACCTCACAGCTGTAGTCTTTTCTGGCATCGCTTTTGATCTCCTGAGTGTTGAACAACCAGGTAGGGGTGAGGGTGGGGAGATTGGAAAAGAATGATTGAAGCAAGACCAATTTTTTTTTCCTTACCTGAACTGACAGGGGAGCTAAAAATAGTTGCTTTCATCTTGGCGAGGGACTGGTTTCAGGCGGTGTACAGGAACTCGTCTGCAGTGTTCCAGCTCCTCAGCCAAGGCGCTGGCGTGCTTTCAGATCACGTGGTGGGGGTCTAACATGCAGTGTCATCGTGCTTGGCTCCCACAGTGTCGGCTGGCCCCGTGACTGTAGGAGCATTGAGACCAAAACCAGGAGCCGCAGCAGCAGAGGCGCGTCTCTGAGGGAAGCTAAATCCCACAGGCCAGATGAGGTTTTTGGATTCCTGAGGCAGCACTTCACCCCTCCTCTCTTCCATCCCCTCACATCACTCACAGCTCACTCAACCACCCCGGTCCTGACAGACATTCGTCTGGCTGAAGCTTGACATTCGGTGTACACAGCACAGAGCCCTCTGACACAATCGCTGTCAATCAAACAACACTGGTCGGGAACCCTCAGATGTGTTTGGACAAGGGGATGAGGATTGCTGCCGTGCAGATTGCTCTTGGCTGTGCCACGTGGGGGAGCAGATGGGTTTATTTCCTCCCCAGCCCCGTGGCCTCACTGATGGCCTCAGGATGGAGCCTCCAGCTTCTCATGAACCAATGCTGTGTGGTGCCGTGAGAGTGAAGCGTTGGACTGGTGTCCCTGTGACAGAGATAGATAGGAGAGGCTGACTTTGATAACGCCAAGAAGGAAAAAGGTTTTTTTTTTCCACCTTTTGTTGGGAGCTGATAAGATGGCTGTTCACCGTGCTGCTGATTCATTCAGTTTCCACAACCTTCCTCTTGAGACAACTCACACACTCACGTAGATTGTAACTTTAATGGCAACACAACTCATTCGTAACAGTTATAAATAACATCACCAGCCTGGGTCTGATGAGATGAAGTGTTTTAGCACTTCTATTTTCTCCAGCAACAATGACAACTTCCATCCCAGATTCACTCAGCAGTGATTAATTAATGTTAATCCCATGATGAAATAAAAAAATAACTTAAAAGTAAACTTAATTGGTTCAGATGCTTCATGCAACTTAGCGTCTAAACTTCAAACGTGTGGAGTTTAAATGCAAAAAGCTTGAGTCTTCCACTCAGAGGTTGTGAGTTGTTGTGATTTCAGTGTTGAAATAACCCGTTAAAGAGCTCAGATGCTGGTGGTCGTGACCCAGAAGACTTGGTTTTATTTATAGTTAATATTGATAATGTATCAGGAGTCTTTATTAGTCTAATTTTTTATGATATTTGTAACTTTGTTTAAAAATAAACAAGTTTTGATTCTGCCAACTGATACTGTTATATTTAGATTTTTTTTTATTCTCACTGTCGAAAATAGAAAGAAAACACAACTAAACATATGATTTAAAAAGGCTTTTTATGTATTAAACCCATAATAACAGATTGTACATAGAAGTAGTGCTTTAATGCAACTATGTATACATAAACGAGATATAATAGTAAGAGACATTTTTACCCTTAGTAATAAACCTTCAAAGGACATTCACTAAAAACCCTTCCTAAAGCTTCAAGTTTTATTTTTCTATGTTGTATTTTTAAAACTAGCTCTGTCTTTTGTCTTCAATTTGACTCATAGCAGCTCCTTAAAAATTGTGTGCATGTGCGCGCGTGCGTTTGTGCGTGCGTGTGCATGTGTGTGTGTGTGTGCGCGCGCGCGTGCGTTTGTGCGTGCGTGTGTGTGTGTGCGTGCGTGCGTGCGTGCGTGTGCATGTGACAAACATAACATCAAATGAAATGTTCATTCAAAGCCAGCGGAGCGCAGTCGGATATTTGAAACTGCATATCAAAAGGTTTTCGCTCAAAAAGGTTATTGATCTTTCAAATGGCTCGGACATTTCACAGGAAAAAGACCTCGCTGCATTCCTGCGTCATATCACTTCCATGGAGATGAGACAGCTTGAGCAAGTGATCATTTTCAGAGGCGCTAACTCCCTGCCTCTCTCCAAATGTCTAAAAGACTCTGAAGTGATGTTAGCAATCAGGGCTGTAGACTCAGTGAACCCTTTGATAATCAGCTGAGCTTTCTCTCATAAATGTCAGCGTGAGTGTGTCTGAGCTGCATGCTGCCATCGTTTACCATGTCCACATCTGTTTTAATTCCAGCCTTCCTCTTGCTGATATAAAAACACTTTCTGACAAGAATTACAGAGGCACTTAAGATTTTCAGTTTTTCCAATCATAGTAAAGCAAAACTTTAATTTGGAATACTAGAGGTGCCTGAAAAAATCGATTCACGTCACAATCGCGATTCCCACTTATACAGATTCAGAATCGTTTAATAAAACTGAAGAATCAATCTTGTCGGTAAGCTACCATATTTCCAAGCGTCCCTGAACGCATCATTGCTGGAACCAGTGCTAGCATTAGCTGCTTGCTCTGTGTGCTCCTCAGTGTTGGGGAGTAACGCTGTTTAAGTATAACGGCGTTTCTCACGGCGTTCTTTTATAGGTAACGGAATAATCTAATTAATTACTTTTCCCACTGTTGTGACACCATTACCGTTACTGGGGACGGAAGGTTGTGCGTTACTATGTGCTTGTCGAACGTTGAGCAACAGTGTGAGGCTTTCTGACCGCCACACTTCAGCTGCAGCCAGGGAGAGAGAGGTGTCTGTAACACACTTACAAACACGATGACGATTGGCTGGGTGGGCGGAGACCCTCACCGTCTCAGTCACTGCATGCTGTAGACACAACAGAGCAGTGATGGGAATAACGCTGTTTAAAATAACCGCGTTAATAAAAAAAAAATTCTTTCAGTAACGAGCAAACTAATTAATTACCGTCTTCTTTTAACAAAATGATCGTTTCTGTTACTGATAAGGAAATGCCTGCATTAAGCAGCGCGGTGTGTTGAAGCTGTCATCAGCTGATCAGGAGCTAAAGAGGCAGATGTTTTCATCCAAGAGCATCACGGCCGTGAAGAACGAGGAAGATGTGATGAATGTCTACGGCTGCAGACCCGCAGATTCGCTGCTGCAGGTGGGAATCTGTGGGTCTGCAGCCGTGCGCCCTTCTTAGCGTGACAGCGGGACGTCCCGAAGGTCCGCTCACCTGTTCACCGCTCAGACGTCCTGATCTTCTGCCTTCCTAGATCATCCAGCTGTAACCTGTTTCTGATCATGTCTTTAGCCCCGCTGTAACACTGATGCATCAGTCTCAGACGCCATGGAGCTCAGGTGTTATTAGAACTACCTGTGTGTGTTTACCACCCAGCTTCAGCTCTTCTGTGGTTGGGTCTGACCCAAGTTGGTAAATGTAAGTCCTCCATCAGATTTGTGCCTCTTCTAGTGTCATTTTAAAGGATTTTTTTATTTATTTATTTAACCGAAACTAGATTACCAGCAACAGAAATGCTGCTAAAAACACACAATTATGTGATGCTGGAAAAATTAGAATACTGTGCAAAATTACATTCATTTCTGTAATTTAACTAGACTGAGAGACCATTTAAAGGCTCGGGAACCTTTACAGGTGTTTCTATTTGCAATTTTAAATTTTAGCTGATTGGGGTCTTGTTAAATATCACACAGTGACCTTTTAATAGTCTAGATTAGTGTAATGTTCCTATTAGTAGTTCCTCCTGTTAAGTGCTTATTTGTTTAAATTATTCAGGTTTATAAAAAACATTTGGACATACATTTTATTATGTTCCAGTCATTAGTCATTTATATTTCACTATTGTAGTAATTCTTGCATTATTGAATGAAAAAAGTAACTAAGTAGTTACTTGTCTTGGTAATTAGTAACTTTTATGGTCTTGTAACTAAGTTAGTAACTGCGTTACTTTTTTGACGGAGTAATCAGTAACTATAACTAATTACTTTTTTAAAGTAACGTTCCCAACACTGGTGCTCCTGCACTGCAGTCTGTTGAAACACGACAGAGTCTTACCTTTCTTATTACTCAGTATGTGTTTTATGAGACAGGAAGTAAGTTCCCTGTTTATTAATGTTTAAATTGTGTTATCCTATTTAGTTTAGGTGTTGTTTCATGTCGCCGTTATGCAAATTGTCGTACTTCCAAGTATCCCTGAATGCATTGTTGCTCTGCGTTAGCTGCCTGTGCTGCACACTGCTAAAATATAGCAGATACATACCTTTTTTATTATCCTGTGTGCATTTGATGAGTAAAAATGTAAGCTCCATTATGAGTAACTGGCTTTGTCCTGTTTAGTTTGTTTGCTTCTAGCAGACTGCACCATGCACAATCGATGCTTGTTAAGACTAATTCGTGCCTGTTCGTTTAAACAGCTTCACATTGTATTTTCTTTTACCCGCTTCTTCACACACACACACACACACACACACACACACACACACACACACACACACACACACACACACACACACACACACACACACACACACACACACACACACACACACACACACACACACACACACACACACACACACACTCTCTCTCTCTCTCTCTCTCTCTCTCTCTCTAGTGGACTGTTACTGAGAGAATTGATTCTGAGAATCGGAATAGAATTGAATGGTGAGTTGCTGTAAGATTCACATCCCTAGTGAATATGCTGACCACTGCTTCGGTAGAGGTGCAGTTTTAGTGACGTGGTAACTGGTCTGTATTTATAGCGCCTTCTTAGGGCCCTGATCTTTGCATTTTAACGACGCAAATGCGTGTTTTAAATGGCTGCCACTTGTTACTTGTATTGTTTTGAAGGGTTGTTTGTGTACATGCCCCGTGACACAATGCAATGTGTCAGAACGCTGCAATATACGAGCAACCATTAGGTGGAGTTGACAAATGAGCGAGACACACTCACCATGGCGACTCGGTCTCTGGTTTAGAGGTCTCTCACACCATCACACCATCTCACACCATTTCTATTGTGATCTCAAAAGGAACCAGTTAGTGAGCTCTTTTATTGACGCCGTGTTTGTTTGGGTTGTACCCACAAACCCAGCTCTCCATCTGGTCTGATGGTGGAGCACCCCAGCACCACATGCAGTGCCGTGCAGCAGCAGATATGTGAACAAAGACGCAGCCTGCACCAACATGAGGTTTAACAGTAAGTATATTCCAGGCCTTAGGGTTCTACAACCCCCCAAGGCGCTTTACAACACAATCAGTCTTCCGCCCATTCAAACACACATCCACACTCTGGTGATGATGAGCTACAGAGTGGCAACAGCTAACGGAAGCAAAACTGCCAAACACCAGAAGGACACAACAGCAGCATTCTCTGGCAGGAGAGAACTTCCTATTACTGGACAACCCGCTCTACCTCCTGAGCTACTGCTGCCCCACGACGTGCTGAATATTTGATACAAAAATCTCCCTAAACCTGCCTGCTGGTGCACTTGGTAGCACTAGAGCCTTGGAGCTGGAAGGTTGCACGTTTAAAACCCTGCATAGAACTTTCTGTGCATAGCATGTTCTCCCCATGCATGTGTGGGTTTCTGCTAGTACTTGAGCTTCCTTCTTTAGACCAAAACATGCATTGTTGGCTTGACTGGAGACTCCAACTGTTCCTAGGTGTGAGTGGTCATTTGTCTCTCTGTGTGTCCCTGTGATGGACTGGAGACCTGTCCCGGGTCATCATACAGACCAAAAACATGCACAATAGCTTATGTGTACACTGCTTTGGATAAAAGTATCTGCTAAATGAATAAACATAAATGGTTCAGATTATTTGAATAGGGTTTCAGTAAAAAGGTCAGAAGCAATTCATATCCAGGCTTAAAAACTAAATGTGGAGGTGGCGAACGCAACGCTTTTGGCCTCGAAATGACACCTCTGGGTTTAGAACATTAGAGATGCACTTCAGTCTTGTCCTCATTCATTTGGGAGCTCACCAGTCCAGCCAGGTCTACACTCCAGTTCTCCAAGCGGAGGTCATTCAGAGGGTGGTCATCAACTTTCCACAGAACCTTACTTCAAAAGATCTGAGCTTTTCCATTTTTAGAACCACAAGGTTTGTTCCGGAGCTGCTACGTAGCTCTGGAATGAGTTAGAAAACAAAAATAACAAATGTGACTCATGAGAAATAAATGACTCCGAATAATTAGGAACACTCTCTTTTTATTGATCATACTTTCTGAGGAGATTCCAGATGGAGTAATTCACAGTGAAACATTTCATTCAGTGTGTGTGTCTGGAGATAACTTCAAAGGCTTGTAGTTGCATAAATTCTTCACTTCACTTCTTTTTCAGCTCTGTGATCACACTGAACATATTTCTGCTTTCTAATAATAGTGCTGCTTCTGACTTTCTGTTGCTCAGCTGCAAAAATACAGAGCATGTCAGAAAGTGCCTGCATGATGACCGTCTCCTCGTCTCCCGCTCACCGGAACGTTACGGAGTGCTCAAAGTTACATGAAGGAAAACAAATCAGAATAATACATATGTGCTTTTATTTTGATATCCAAACCTAAGTTGAATGAGATTTCTGAAACCCATCATAATGTCACGTAGGGTTGTCGCTCCCCTTGACAAACCTCAGACTTTGACATTCAACCAAGTTTTCCAGGTCCACACTTAATCCCAATCTTTCTGAGCGGGCTGTAATTAAATCTGTTCGGCTAATGATCCAATTAAATAAGAAAAAGTTAAAGCAGGGCTTTGGCACTTTAATTAAGTCATGTCAGCTAAGAGTAAAATGTTGGCTTCACAGCTGGCTCACTGAGGAGGACTGGCCCTGCCTGTGTTTAGAATGGCGCAGCCTCACATAGCTGGAAGTCTCTTCCTTCTGTAGGCGTTCCTCTAATCCTGGAATGTTGATGTTCAACAATTAAAACCACATTTTTTTTACCTGGTCTGAAGGAAATGGAGCACATGTAAGGAGAGCATACAGTAGAATAGTAACAGTAGAGCATTAGGTCACTGTGAGGGAGCATTCGGATTTTGCTGTGACATTCCTGGTGTTTTTTTTTTCCTGGTCATTCCAGGTGTTTCAGTAACATTCCCAATTTTGCTGTGACATTCCTGGTGTTTCAGTAACATTCCTGATTTCTCTGTGACATTCCAGGTGTTTCAGTAACATTCCCGATTTTGCTGTGACATTCCTGGTGTTTCAGTAACATTCCCGATTTTTTTCCGTGTTTTTGTTTTAATAGCTTACTGTTGCTCATTCACCCATGTATGATCATCATCATCATCATCATCATCATCATCATCATCATCATCATCATCATCAAAAACCTGAAACTTGGTTTTAACAAAAAAGAAAACAAAAGCTGGGTTTTGGGAAATAACCTTCAAACATGTTTTCTATCTGACTGTAAATGAATTTAAGGAAAACCTCTCCGTGAGAAAATTGAAGTAAAAGCGTTCTCAGCAACAGTTTCATCGAAGTTTGTCAAAGCTTGAGTTATGTTAGCATTTCAAACTAGCCTGCAGCTAGTTTTTATTGTTCTGCTATAAACAGGAAGCTAGCATCATTCACAGATATTCTCTAGTGGTGTCCATCTGCCCTTTGAGTTTTTGTGTGACTAAAGCAACCCGAATCATAGGTGAAGTCAAAAGCAAACATTTTGATTAAAATAGTTTCCTACTTTGTGTCCACCTCCTCTTCCGTCCTCTCTTTCGAATCATCTTCATGAAAAATCTCATGAAGATGCTTAAACTCAGATTGTTTTTGTATCAGAAGCATCATTTAACTAAAATGCACGGAGTTCTCTCTAAAGGAGTTTTTGCCAGAGAGTCAGCCCATGACGCAGGCTGCAGAGAGGCTGGGCTACGAGAGCTAGATTTTCCGAGGTCTGGATCTGTGTGGCCTGCAGCCCTCTGTCTCCAGTGGGGTGATGGGAATTAAGATCTGGCAGCCCTGGCTGGGTCAAGGTGGCTTCCTGCTGTCTGAGGCTCGCAAGGATATGAGGCTTGATGCCAGCCACGTCACTCCTGCCAGTCCAACGGTACCATCTGCCCCTGCTCCTCCTTCCACACAACAACCCTCGTCAAAACAAGTCAAGATGGCAGCCCCAGGCGGCTGCCTGTGATGGTTATGGCTGACGGGATGCTGAAAGCTGCTGTGTGGTTGTGGCACTCATCCATGCATGCCCGAGCTGATGTTATACCTCATAACCAGTTCAACACCTTTTCAACTACTGGAGCACAATGCAGCCTCCTCCAGCAGATGGATCATGGGTCATACCGTAGCTGTGGATCACCTCTTAGTGTTCGATATCTGCCTTCATGGTGGCTGAAGCATGATGCCACAATCTAATCTGTTATTTAAAAATATTTGTTCAATGTTCTCTGACTGTAGTGGGATGTACAAGAACCTCAGTGTTTATGTTCACTGGCTGCTGCAAGACTCCCACGTCTGTGCACGTTTGATTTGACCTATCACCTGGGGGAGCCATGCTCAGGGACCATTTGGTGGTTTAACCCCCAAATCCAAACCCTTAATACTCAGTGTCAAGCAGTGAGGCATTGGGTCTCGCTTTGGTATGACCCAACTGTGGATTTGAACCCATGACCTCCCAATCTCAGGGCAGACACCCATACCACTAGGCCACTGAGCTGGTAACATAGTCATAGTTAATGGCTGATGTGATAGTTGTGCCTGACACCAAGAGACCTAAAGGCTGCATGGTTGATCTGTTGGAGATAACCCTGTTGGTTTGTTAGGAGAACACCTCATTAACTGCTGAATGTTTAGGGAAACTTTAAGGGCCCGGCCGATATATCGGCCAGCTGATTTTATCGGTCGATATTGGGGTCAATAACAGTATCGGCTATTGGCCAAAAAGACGGCCGATATGGCCGATATTGCGCTACATATCCAGCAGATGGCGCCAGCTTTATGAACTCATGTTGTGTGACTCCACTCCTTTGAACTTTGAACAAAAATGATTGTTTTGGAACTTTTTTTGTTATTTATTCTTATTTATGTTTCTTATGTGCAATTATTTCCGGTCCATGGTGAATAAGTTCACCAAGGTAACTTCCACAGAGTGTTACCTTGTTACACAAGTATTACGTTTAATTAATTGTGAATTTTTATTATTTTAATATTCTTACAGGGACCTTCTGTCCCTAAACGTGTGTGTGTTGTTAGATTCCCCAGAGTTAGCCAAGTCAGGAAAAACATGTTGTAACCAGTTGTTTTAGCATAAAGCAATGGAAGGGAAGGCTTGCATTCACCTACATAAAAAACACTACATCTATCATTGGTTTATGCTAAACTAAGAAAACCAACTGCTGCCAGATCGTACTGGGCTGGTTATAAAATGCTTTTTCTGACTTGTCTAAATCTGGGGAATGTTAACACAATTTTACTGAGTGGTGGAATATTCCTTTAAGTTAAAATGTGTTTGTGGAAACCACCGTTTACAAGAAAATCTTGAATGTTAGATTTATGCTGTGACTGAGTTTGTGTGTATGAGAACACAGCATGACATGAGAATAATACTCGTAAAATAGCGTGTTTTAGCTGTTTTTTGGCTACAGAAGCACATTTATAAACAGAAGTGTGAAGTCGCCATCTTAAACAAACAGAGCAACTGAGTTTTTGTGTGATATGCTTGTCAGCCACTAGATGGTGCCATCGGATAAGAGAAATAGGCTACTCCGGATAGAAGCTTTAAGTCACAACAAAAGACAATAACAGCCTGCTTAAACTAACGCAACATTATTGAACACACCTTGTAAACATTCACAGTGCAGGTGGAAAAGTGTGTGAACCTCTGGATTCAATAATTGACTGAACTTCCTTTGGCAGCATTCCTCTCTACAGAACTGTTTCATTTCAGCAATGTTCTTGAGATGTCTGGTGTGAATCACTTTCTTGAGGTCAAGCCACAGCATCTCAATCGCGTTGAGGTCAGGACTCTGACTGGGCCCCTCCAGAAGGTGTATTTTCTATGTGTAAGCAATTCTGTTGTTGATTTACTTCTATGCTTTGGGTTGTGGGCCTGTTGCATCACCTATCTTCTGTTGAGCTTCAGCTGGTGGACCCATGCCATTAAGTTCTCCTTCAAAACGTTTAGATAAAATAAGGAATTCATTTTTCTTTTGATGATACCAATCCGTCCAGGCCCTGTCGTGGCAAATCAGCCCCAAACCATGATGCACCCACCACCATGCTTCACAGTTGGGATGAAGTTTTAATGTGGGTGTGCTGCACCTCTATTTCTACACATAGTGTTGTGTGGTTTTTCCAAACAACTCAACTGTGGTTTCATCTGTCCACAGAATATTTTGCCAGTACTGCTGAAGAACATCCATGTGCTATTTTTCAAACTTTAAACATGCAGCAATGATTTTTGGACAGCAGTGGCTTCCTCCGTGGTGTCCTCCCATGTAATCCATTGTTGTTTATGTATCGTAGGACGTTAGCATATGCCAGAGATCTTTGTAAGTCTTTTAGCGGACACTCTAGGGTTCTTCTTCACCTCACTGAGCATTTTGTGCTCCTGCAGTCATCTTTACAGGATGACCACTCTTAAGGAGACAAGCAACAGTCCTGAACTTTCTCCATTTATAGACCATTTGTCTTACCAGGGACTGATGAACATCAAGGCTTTTTTTTTAACCCTTTCCAGCTTCCTACAAGTCAACAATTCTTAATCGTAGGGCTTCTGGGAGCTCATTTGTGCGACACATTGTTCATATCGGGTAATGCTTCTTAAGAAAAGCAAACTCAAAACTGGTGTGTGTTTTTATAGGGCAGGGTGGCTTTAACCCTCTCAGGCTCTAAATAAGTTTTGATAAAAGGACGAACAACTAAGTCCTTCAGGGGTACTTCTGAGTTAAAAACTACTCATGAAATACGTATGTGGAGTAACCAGGTAGGTAGGTTTTGACGTTGCAAATCTGCAACGCCTGCCTCCAGAGGGTTAAGCAACACCTCTAATCTCATCTCACTGATTGGACTCCAGTTGGCTGACACCAGACTCCAGTTAACTCTTGGAGATGCCATTAGTCTATGGGGTTACTTTCTTCACTCGCACCTGTGAATGTTTACATGGTGAGTTCAATAAAAACATAGAAACATAGAATTATTCATGTATTCAGTTTAAACAGACTGTGATTGTCTATTATTGTGACTTAGATGAAGATCAGATTACATTTTATGACCCATTGTGCAGAAATTCATATAATTCAAAAGAGTTCACATACTTCTTCTTGTGTTCAGTAGCTGTTATGTGCAAGTTGTGTTTCATTTTGGGTCTTGGTTTTTGTTTTCTAGTGTACTGTATGTGTTATCTTTGTGTTTGGTAAATCAGTGCTTTCAGCTGCCATCCCTCCATCCTTAAGTCATTCTGCCTCCCCGCTGAGCTCCAGAGGAGATGAAACCCTCTGCACCTGAGTTGTCGTGATTAGCTCTGAATTTTACTTCTTCTTCCAACTATTAGTCATTACCGGATTTGCCGAAGAGACGCCACTTGGCCTGACCCACCCTGATGCATGAAGTGAGGCAAGGTGATGGTGTTATTGTTGCGAGATGAAGGGAGAAATGGATCCTTGTGGCTAATAGAAGGAGGCAGGCCGGCCTGCAGCCCACTGAGTGGAGCCAGCTGTAACCGAGCTGAGAGGAACTTCTCCGGCTGTTTTTCATGTTCTGAATGAGGCGGCGCTCATTTCTGCAGGTGAGAGAGCAAATTATTTTGATGTCACCTGCTAGGGTCATGTTTGTGAAACCCCAGGTTCAGCTACCTGAATTCATCATTGTCATTCAGCCTGAAGCCTCGACGCTCCGCTCAGTGTGGAGAGAAGCTGCCAGCTGTGCAGATGTTAGACACGACAACAGGACCTGAGCTAACAAACAGCTGCTGCTCAGCAAAACTTACCAACCACCAACACAGTGTCACGAAACGGGGTTTGTAGGACCCAAAATGCAGGTACCCAGGATGACACGAGGCAGGAGATGATATAAGGAAAATCCTTTTATTTGTAGGATGAGTCCAAAAATAAAAATAAATCCAAAAGAACTGGAAGCCAAAAATCCAATAAGTCCAAAATAAAAACTAGAGACAAAAACACTAGAGACTAGAGCAGACTGACAGAATTACAAACAATTGACTGACACAAGACAGAGACAAGACAGGGCTTAAATACACGGGAGGAGTAATTAGGGAAAATGGCAGCAGGTGTGTGGGGTGAGGGCTGGAGGGAAGACAGGTGACAATAATTTATCTAAATGGGGGAAACAGGACCAAAGGAGGACAGATAAACCTAAAACACAAAAACTAAACCTAAAGAATGAGGGAAGGACTCACACACTGACACACAAACTCACACCTACATACACCGAACAGGGGCAGGACATGCACACACACAAGCCGGGCGTACACTGTGCGACTTTTTCACTTTTTTGAGCCGATTTTCCACTCGTGCGAGAATCCACAAGATCGGGGCGAGTTTTGCGCTGAGCGTCGTGTAGTGTACAGGGGGTTACGAGAGGAGATTAACACCACGTGACCAGCTGCCGACCAGCAATCGTGAGCTCGCACTGTTGAAGCGGCGCTGCGAGCAGCTGCGACCCAATAAGTATCAGAACCTCTCACGGCGCATGGGCAATCCTGCATCAACACCGCTCGCCCGCTGTTTCCCTAATAACACACGCTGTTCGTTTTTGTTTCTACACGTCTTTGTTTCTTTTGTTTTTTTTACTCACAAAGATTGTCAAGAAAGCGTGTTTGTCGTGTTCATGTCAAATTAAACTGATCACAAAACACAGATTTACTTTCTTTATTTAGTTTTCCTCATCCAACCCCCATAAATCCCTGTGTGTCCTCCTGCAGCACTCCCGAAGGACAACAGGCAAAACAAGACAAAAAAGTCTGACGTGTTGTGTAAAAACTGCTATTTTTAGCATATTTTTAGGGCCGACGTGTTGCTACCAGACGTACAGTGTGAGCGCATGACTCGTGAGGTCTGCCCTGCGAGGAAGTCGTACAGTTTGAGCTAAAGCTGAGTGCTACGAGTGAAAAAGTTGCACAGTGTACGCCCAGCTTTACACTGAGTTGGAGAGGACATGCACACACACAAACACACACACATACACTCACACCCACATACACTCACACACACATACACTGAGCTGAGGACAAAGAGGCTGGAGTTGACCTGGGAGGAATGATCTTAAAAGGGTAACAACATAAGACACTTTAATTGAGACGCAGACAAAAGACACTTGAGGGCGCTATGAGACACAGAAGGGAATCTAGAGAGGGATGGAGAAACATCAGGAGACACATGAAGGAAGACACAGACGCAGACCATGACACACAGAGACACTCTTCTATCTGACATTTAAATACATTTAAGTACAAAGAAGGCTTTCTGATATTAGCTTTGCCTATTATGCTACACCTGTGTTTGTCCTCCCTCCTGGTACCAGGATGTGACTACTGGAATGCAAAGCACTCCCCCGCTTTTCTGAGCAATTCTCAGCGTTATTGTGGGACTTGGTCAAGTAATTACTTCCAACTGACTGCCTCTGGAATATTACTCATGTTGATGTAGCTCCTTGGTGAAGTTTATGAAATGATTCCTATTGGATTAATATGATTATTTCTTTTAAATAGAATTTCTAAATTGGTGCCCTGGTGTGAAAAAAAAAGAAACGAGTAATATCGCAGCAGCTAATGTTTTAGGCCAGCAGTTGGGCTTCTTTACAATAAAATAGCTGTTGGTTTTGTGGCGGCTGCCTTTTTATAGATTGAGAGTCATTTATTGTCGTCATTCAGCAGCATGTTAAAAATATGAGAGAACAAATTGCGCTACCCGAGCCAGCCAACAGCTTTAGATTATTAATAAACTCCTAAAATCAGCCTGTAGGAACAAAGAGGAGAGGAGTTAATGAGCCCCACAGGCTGAAGGAGCAAGACGCTCCTTATCCAGGAGTTAAGGCTAGTCACTGTCTGCCTGCAGGACGGAGGAGGAATAGTTCAACTCAACATGCTCTCTCTGTCATAATGGGGTGGGTGGTTGCATGTTTAAGTTACTGAGTGCATCTGCATCAATGACTTTTTCCTTGAACATTCCAAGATTGATCGTACCTAAAAATTCAACCTTTCACGAATAACAGTTGCAGACAACTGTGCTCTGAAAGTTTCAAAACAACGTCTTGTCGTCTTTCATTTTCAATCCACACCAAAGCCTCGAAATTCTCTTCAGAAGGTCTCCTCGTGGCGGGGAAGCTGCTCACAGCATGAGAGTTCTGTCTTTCAGCTCCACAATAGAAACACCAACACATTTATTCTGGGAGGGACGGCTCCTGCTGATTTACAGGACGAGTCTGGAGAAGACAACAAAGCTGCTTCAGGCTCTCTCAACATAAATCACATAAAGATCGATAACCGGTGAAAAGCGGTGACCATAACCAGTTTAATAGGTCTGATCAAGAAGAAGATGATGATGCAGCACTCCGGTAAAAACAACCATCAAGTGAAGGACAGGGTAGATCCACAAACGGGTGCACATTACTCCCTTCCTCACCTAAATCAAACGAAGAAAGATGGAAAATACAACATCCTGCTTCTTCTGCAGTAAAAAGCAGTTTTTACTGCCACCTGTTTGGAAATGAATAAAAGCGAAATGACACTGAGTTCAAAACTTTGAAGAAAATGCGTCTTTCAGCCATCTTAAATGGCATGGGACATCTGCCAGAAACCATCATAGATACAGTTATCTGACCCAATGTCGCCATAATAAATAAAACCATTACGTCATAGAAAAGGCAAACCTGGACCTTATTACTCCAAACAAATGGTTGGAAATGGATTTTTGGAATTTTTACCAGCTAGTTGAGACACACGTGTCTCACCAGACAACAAAAATGGACTAGAGGGGTGTGGAGAATCCTAAAATGATCAAATCCACTTCAGATGTTTCTGGAGTCGCTGGTTAAAAGATCAGTCAAAGTGACATTTGGCTCAAAGCAGGGAGGAAAGTATAGACCGACTCATTTAGAAAGTGTGTTTTCCAGCCTTCAGCCTGAAATGAAACAGTTTTATCACTGAGTTGGTGCACCTTTTAGTTAAGTAAAAACCACCAGATTTGCTAATTAAACTGATACCACTTTTCCAAATTTGGATTAACTTTAAATCTGTCCTTATCCATCCATGGTGTCTATCTCCAGAGGTCAACGGGCAATTAGGCGGGGTACAGCCTGGACAGAGAGCCAGTCCATCGCAGGGCAACACAGAGACACACAGGACAAACAATCATGCACACACACACACTCACACCTAAGGACAATTTAGACCGACCAATCAACCTAACCGTCATGTTTTTGGACTGTGGGAGGAAGCCAGAGTACCCGGATAGATCCCACGCATGCACAGGGAGAACATGCTAACTCCATGCAGAAAGATCCCAGGTCGGGAAGCGAACCCAGGACCTTCTTGCTACAAGGCAACAGCTCTAACCACTGTGCCACTACGCAGCCTATCTGTCCTTTTCCCTGACTGCTAATCAACAACCAATCAGATTCTGGTTTGTTGCCAGGTTGCAACAAACAGGGAATTTGCTTTGGTGATTTGGCAGTGTTTGACATGTGCTGTAGGTCACCAGAGTCCACACTGGAGGAAAAAGACTGATTATTATTGTGGACAATGAAGGTACCAGCGGACTAATCCTGCCCTGTTATACGTGACCTCATACCTCGGACACGCCCACCCGCTGCCTTCTGGGAGAGTTTGTGTCTCATTTGTCTCTTTTTCTGTTTTATCATCAAAGCAAACCAAACTTTATTAGGACTCGTGTACCAACCAGGACTTAGAAGACTAGGACTAGATAGATCTGTAAGTCACTTTTTATTGGATTGGATCAACTGTGTTATTGGTGCTTCTCTGGTGCTATCTGAAAACAAGTTGAAAGCTTTTCTGTGAGGGTGGAAAGGAATCATCAAATATTTGAATAGTTTCAAGTCTGTCTGGTTGAGTCAGTGATGTCAACAACTAAACATAAACAACCGTGTTTCTGATTAAAACCCTGCTCCCTGCAAAGGCCTGTCTTCCTGGGTCCAGCAGATTCAACTCAGCTCTACACATATGGACGTCTACACCGGCCTTTTAAAGGAAACACACGTTTATGGACTTCTGACTTTTGAGCACAAAGGACTAAGAATAACTCACAGCTGCTAACTGATGCCGTTAAAAATATTTCCTCAAGAGCGCAGACAAAAGTTTTGACTCATCAAAAGACTTAACTGATGAACTCAGGCCGACAAAACACGACAGGCCATTCTTCTGATCAGCTCTACAGAACCGTGACGGATTTTATCTGCTGGAAACAAGAATAAAAAATGGTGAGTCACAAACTTCCTGAAGTCTCATTCATGGATGAAGCTGGGAAGTTGTGTTCTCTAAATACTTTCCATAAATAAATGATAGCTGAATCTTAGCAGATTCCCAGTATGTGCATGAGTGGGCATGCAGACATGATAGCAGGCTGTTAACAGGTGAATTTGAGAGTCACCGGTGTTATTCTGTGAGTAAAATATCTGATCGCTGTGGCCTAACCCGTTTCACACGCAGAACAGCAACGTTCCGTTGCTGCTTCAAATAGAATCCATTATAGTCCACAGCGTGTGTCGAACCAGCCGTGATGCGGAACGTTTCCGTCCCGTCCCAGCAGCGGTACACCGCGCCACGCCACCAACGATCGGATCAGGTTCTATTTTTGCTGCTAGCCGCTTCTGGCATACGTCGGTTTCCACAGTCAACAAAGGGCTAGACAGGAAATCACACACTGTTTCAGTGTAAAATCTCAGGTAATTTTCAATATAAAAGTACTGCAGTGATGCAGTTTCATACATGTAGTTTACGTGTGACCTAACGACTTTTTTACTACCAGTATCGTTCCCGAAGTGCAGGGGTGTGTTTTCATGCCGTTGATCATGGCAGAGGAGAGGAACAGCATTATATCAGACATCAAACAGCGATATCAAACGTAGTTTCCTTCTTTTTGCCGTTCCGCTTTCAGTGTGAAACGGCTAACTCTGCACCTCCACCGCTCAGGACGGCTCAGCTCTACTCGACACAGTTCAGGTGGCTTTCCATTAAAGCTCTGGTGATCTCATCACAGCCGAATAGCCCTCAGGTCAAAAAGGTGATGTATATGCATAAATAATAAGTAACAGCAGAAGACATGTTAGTGATGTTGAGTTTTCTGCTCAGTCTGGATTTTTATCACACTCCAAAAAGAAAAGTCCTAGAAAAGGCTGCAGGCCACAAGGCTGAGTAAGCAGTGGCTCCACCTAGCCATTTAGCCAATCGGTAAATGACAGACTGACATCGCATTTTCAGCCTGATTTGGTTTGCTTGGAACCATTTGAAGCAGGTGCTAATAAAGAGGTGGCGACCTGTTAGCCATAACTAGGAAACACCTTGGAACTGGGCCAAACCGAGTTGCGTTGTAGAGTAGGTGCTGGTGGGCAAGGCCTAAAAGCCTTGCACCCTTTCAAGTTGTCTAATGAGCCCCTTTAGGGGCCGGGCGCCCAAATTGGAAACCATTGCTTTACCAAATAATATCAAGAGCTTTAGTCCTCTGTGAAATTCAGCAAATGATGTTCAACCAGTAGCGTTCCATTCATCAGACTGTTGTGGTCCGTGGTCCTTCAGGGTCCTTTAGGCTGGGGAGTGTTGGTGGCTGGTGATCTCCTTAGGTTACCTTTTGATCATTGGTCCTTTGTTGGCACACACCTTCCTCTTCACTGCAGCTGCTTCAGGGAACATTACTCTCATGTTCCACAGGAGGCAGCCATGCTCCTCATTCCACAGGAGGCAGCCATGTTTCTCTTTCCAGAGGAGGCAGCCATGTTCCTCATTCCAGAGGAGGCAGCCATGTTCCTCATTCCAGAGGAGGCAGCCATGTTCCTCATTCCAGAGGAGGCAGCCATGTTTCTCTTTCCAGAGGAGGCAGCCATGTTCCTCATTCCAGAGGAGGCAGCCATGTTCCTCATTCCAGAGGAGGCAGCCATGTTCCTCATTCCAGAGGAGGCAGCCATGTTTCTCTTTCCAGAGGAGGCAGCCATGTTCCTCCTTCCAAAGGAGGCAGCCATGTTCCTCATTCCAGAGGAGGCAGCCATGTTTCTCTTTCCAGAGGAGGCAGCCATGTTCCTCATTCCAGAGGAGGCAGCCATGCTCCTCATTCCAGAGGAGGCAGCCATGTTTCTCTTTCCAGAGGAGGCAGCCATGTTTCTCTTTCCAGAGGAGGCAGCCATGTTTCTCTTTCCAGAGGAGGCAGCCATGTTCCTCATTCCAGAGGAGGCAGCCATGTTCCTCATTCCAGAGGAGGCAGCCATGTTTCTCTTTCCAGAGGAGGCAGCCATGTTCCTCATTCCAGAGGAGGCAGCCATGTTTCTCTTTCCAGAGGAGGCAGCCATGTTCCTCATTCCAGAGGAGGCAGCCATGTTCCTCATTCCAGAGGAGGCAGCCATGTTTCTCTTTCCAGAGGAGGCAGCCATGTCCTTCCTTCCTGAAGGAAGCCTTGTTCCTCCTAGAAAAGGACGCACTTCATAACTAAACAGCATTTGGGATTCAAACAAGCGTTTTTTTTTTTACTTTCTGTGCCAACATGAGTTGCATTACTAAACTAAAATAATTTCTATACATCTGTAAATGTTTTGGGTGTAAACCAAAGAGATTTGTGAGGATTTTTTTTTGAACAAGCAAATTGTTTTCGTTGTGTTGTTATGTAAAAAGAAATAACTAAAGTTTGTTTCTTAGGTTTGTTTTGGGTGGAACTGAGCTGTGACTTTTAATGGGAGCTCCTCTGTAAGCCCCATTATTATGTAAATGTTAAAGCCTTTAATGTTGTGAAGGCTGGCTGTCACTTTAAAGTAACAGCCTAGTTTCTCAAAACACTTGACAGGAAATCTTCATTTTAGAAGAAAATTTGCAATTGTGTTTTCTTTTTAGTAAGTGGAAAACACTGGAACTTCTGTGTCCTTCAAGCTAATGTTTTAGAGTTGTCAAGGAGAAACTTTGGATTCATGTTTTCTTTCCCTTCCCTGAGAGCTGTAACGAGCAGAGTCGGGTCCTATTTTATGCATTTGATTGTTGAAACAGTTAAAGCCTTTAAATGGTGTTCACTTGACACCGAGGGTCACTGTTTTCTGGCTGGCAGAGTAACTTATAGGCTGTGTGCTCTGAGCAGATGCTTCGGTACAACACATCAACACCAGCATAACCACAGGGACATTATACGGAAAACTGCTGGATCTAGAGAAACCCACGGTGTGGGAACTAATACACTTTATCTGCGTTCTTTAAGCAATAAATATGGATTTGCTCCCTAAAATTGCACTGACAAATTTAATAATAAAAAAACACGTATCAGAGTGTTTGCTGCAGTCGGTCTGCTGGTTTCCATGGTAACCAACACCCAGCAGTACCTAGGGATGCACAGGCTAAGCTGCTTTACAGCCACACACTTTTAAAATAAGCGAAAGCACCTCTGTTGCTGTTAAGTGTGGGGCAGTATGGGCAGTGTTCCAGGCCTGACGCTGGAATTACATCCCTGATGAAAGCACGAGCCAGACTGGTTAATGTGTTCATCATTCATCATCTTCTGGGGCATTAAAGCGACTGGAGATAAAGATGATGCATTGATCACTGAAGCAAATCATAAACAAACTGCAGCTCTCTCGAACTTTAATGTCTTATTTATAAAAGTCCAAGTGTTTTTCACCACGACGGCCTCCTGACTAGATACTAGTGATCTGACTCTTAATGCTATTATTCAACAATGACCTGCAGATCTATGCTTATTATCACATTGTAGCCCTGAATAAAGTTGCAATTGAAAACACCTCATTCATTAATTAATTCATTCATCTTGATGATTTGTTGCTTCTTCCTGATTATCAAAAGAACAAAAACAAACATTAACAGACTTTTGGACCATAATTAGCTTGTAGCTATGACTCTCGAACAACAGACCATTAAGAATACGATACAATGCTGTGAATAACCCGATGGACTGCTTTTCGAAACATGTTGCGTGTCTCTGTGTAACTTTTATTAATAATTATTTGTAGATGGTTTCATGAACAGCCTCTGTTAGGAGAAATGGAGTTTATAGCTTTTATGATGAACTAACAGCTAGATTGAGCAAAGACCAACATATATGACTGTCACCCTTAAACATCTCCATTCTACCTGTCACCTCGAGGAGAAGGAGGACTGACCCAAAGCGCAGAACACCAGAATCACTCAATTCAGGAGCAGTCGCATAAATGCAAATTCCTTTATTTTGGATGAGGAGTGAGTTCCAAAGGGGCAGGAAGCCAAGCCTAAAATCAGCAACCCGACTGACAAAAACAAAAACGCTCTTTAATGAGCAAAACCCAGAGTTTCACGAGGAGGAACAGAACAACACTGACAACGACAATGGACCAACAAACACTGAGAGACAAGACAGGGTTATATACATTAAGGGAATTGGGCACAGGTGAGATTGATAACTGAGAGGAGGAGCAGAAGAGGGCAGGTGAGGAAACCAGACCTAAAATCTGTAAGACAAAGCTACTGAACGTAAATAAACCTAAACACTGTAGAAATATGACTAAAGATAAATAAACTAATGACCTCAGAGTGACAGAAATGATTACACTGGAAGGCAGGAGAGGATCATACTTAAACGAGGAAGGAACACAACACACTAAAGGGAGATGTGAACTAGATCATCTAAAATAACAGAAAACTAATGATCAGTGAAGTGACTAGAGGGAAATCTGGAGAAGCTGGGGACCAAAAGGGGGCACAGGAGATTAGGGTACACATGAGGGAACCAGGAGGGGGACTGGGGACCACAGGGACACAGAACATGACACTCCCAAAGTTTATTGGTAGCTACAGTATTATGACATCATTTTATAAACCATCACACAGCCATCAGTTGTTTAACAAAACAAAAACACAAGTGCAGACCTCTCATCAGTCACCACTTGTTGAACTGATGGCCATGACAAGAACATTTTATCAACAATGATGTCCTGGATGGCTGCGCAGTGGCACAGTGGTTAGAGCTGTTGCCTTGTAGCAAGAAGGTCCTGGGTTCACTTCCCGGCCTGGGATCTTTCTGCATGGAGGTTGTATGTTCTCCCTGTGCATGCGTGGGTTCTCTCCGGGTACTCCGGCTTCCTCCCACAGTCCAAAAGGTTAGGTGTGAGTGTGTGTGTGCATGGTTGTTTGTCCTGTGTGTCTCTGTGTTGCCCTGCGATGGACTGGCTCTCTGTCCAGGGTGTACCCCGCCCGATTGCCCATTGACTGCTGGAGCTAGGCACCAGCCACCCCCCACCCCCCGAACGGACCGTTTTCTTACAGATCCTGTGGCTGTTCTCTCTGTTGGTACGATAAAGAATGTTTGCTGCAGTATCAGACCAGGGCTGGGCCCGTGGCTTGGTAGAAATGTTTTAATTAGCTGAAGCATTGTTTAATCCAGTCCTTAGGACGGGGGAGAAAACATGGGCTGCTCAGTGGGAACTCTGGCCTAACTTCCTGCTCCAGGCTCATACTTTATACTGATGCCTTGATCAGTTTTTCAAACGTTTGGAAATGAGAGTAAAAATGACTCAAAGTGAGGGATTAAAGAAGTCCTGCTTGAAGGGAAGAAGTTATTGTCAGCTTTCTCCCATCATTTCCAGCTTCATTCAGTTTTAAATGCATTGGGCACACTCTTAGGATCCTTTAGCCAAATGTGACAAGGCAGTTTCATAGGGAAAAATAAAATAAAATAAACCCACACATTTCTGATATTTTTTTAATAGAAGCTTTTTTTTTTTTTTACTTAGGCTAGCAGGCAGGCTGAAAACATGTCTCACACCTATAGGGAGAAATACCCCTGGGTGTCTTTATTGGTGTTTTAATCAACTCCAACATTTTATTGATTTCAGTGAGAGGCATTTCATAAAGCAGCGGGCCAGAACAGGTTGGCAGTGTGTACCTTCAGCTGAACAAGCAGCAAACTTTTCTCCATGGGAGCCCAGAGTTAAACACAGCTTTATTGTTTGTCAACGTGTACAGAAATGCTTTTGCATTGAATTTTCTTTTTCTTTTGCTCAGACTAAGTGCACATTTCATCTCTGAAATGGAAGACAATAAGAATTATTGCTGAAAGGTTCCTGTGTACCTGCGGCTCAGCTGTCAGCCCACTGGCTATTATTATTCCCCTTTTGTCTTATTGGAAAAATGACAATTTTTATTGCATTACTCCTAAATTAACATATCCAGCCCTATCTGGGGAGATGATCAGAATCGTGGCCTACGGGCTTTGTTCTCTCATGTCTTGGAACATTGACTCACATCTTTCCCCTGCAATCAGCAGCTTAAACAGATGACTGTGCACAATATTGTCTTGCATTAATTACAGAGCAGCTGGAAATTTAAATGAAGTTTAAATGATATTGCAGATCTGTGTTACAGCTACCATTATCTTCACTACAAGACCTTTAAAAAAAGAATGTCACGTCTGTCATTCACCTCTTTTCATGTTGTTTCCAACACCATATGTCTGACTGCCATTTCCCAGCTCCCATTGCAGGAATGGTAACAGAAGAAGCTGTTTGGGGATTAAAATTCACCAAACAATGTGACAATTTAGAGCCTAATTTGTTGGCATTACTGATGGCACGGGTTCATTGAAAGCTTCTCAAAAGGCACCATTAAGCTCTTATTAAAAGTAATCATTACCCATCATTCACAGCTGCTTCTGATACGTCTCCTTGTAGAGGCCGATATTAACATAATGAATCACCATTTGGTGGCTTACTGAAAAGTTACTGAGCTGAGAATAAACTTGGGTTAGTCTCAAATATTGGTTGGCTCTGTTGGTACTTGGCCGAACCGATTCATATATTTTTATTTACCAAAGCTCATATGTTTTCAGTGATATTAATGCCTTTTATCAGTCGACAAGTGTGAATTCTCATTGGCTGCCATTAAATTATGAAACTTTAAATTTTGTATCATTTACATGACAGACCCTACTTAAATTATCCCATCTAACGCCGTTTGACTATAGTGGCCCGTTCCGGTTCAGTTCAACCAACAGCTTTTGAGTGTGTGTGTGTGTGTGTGTGTGTGTGTGTGTGTGTGTGTGTGTGTGTGTGTGTGTGTGTGTGCTGTCCATGGAGGACGTAAAAGATATTAATATAATTGGATCAACAATAACCAGGTTTCTGGTGTTTGGAGCGGGTGGGTTACTATTATATCAGAAAATTCTGAAGCTGTCAGGAGCAACTGACAAGCTGCCTGACCTCAATGAAGGGATGTGTCATGCTGTTAACACTCAGACTCATGCGTTGCTCGAACTAAAATGGAAGCTGGATGTTCTGCCCAGCAAACTGGCTAGTCTCAGAACTCCTCTGTTGAATGAAGAAGCTCATGCCCATGATTCTGCTGTTTGGAGTTATCCCTGAGACTGTGAAGAGACACAAGGCAGAGCAAACAAACAAATTGCCATCATCTGAATCTAGCTCCCCATGTCGGCCTTGAAGGTTGAGGATCTCAAACTCCTCTGTATGCAGACAGATGCTTGGTTCCTCCCACCCCCATTCCTCACATGGGCCTGTGAGCTACTTGGATCAGCTCACAGGGAGGTTGTGTCATTACATCTTAGACGTAGGGATGGGCACCTTTGACATTTCAATCGATGTGGTACCAGTTCCCGGTACCTACAAATCGATACCCGTACTTAACGGTACCACTTTTCGATACTTTTTAGTGTTTAATAGTTATTTTAATTGCCAATATTTAACCATAATTGATAAATATCATGATAAATGACAAACAATATTTTATCATCATAGTGTTGTACAAAATTCTTCAATATGAAAACGTTTAACAACAACCGTTTCTAAATAATACAAAAACAAACCCATCTCTGTATACTCCTAATCCTCTTCTATGCTATCTGGAATAACTGTGATGAGGAGACCCTGTATTTTAAACTACAAATGAAACTAAAGCAAACTTCGATACCATAAAACAGTTTGTATTTTAATATCGTGGTGTTTTACAAGCTAAACCCAGCTCCATGTACTCCTTTTCCTTTCTTGTCCCCTCTGCAGTTTTATAAACTGCTAATTACACAGAAGCAAACATCTTTGTTGGGAAATGTATTTACTTGTTTTGCCATTCATTTTCAAACTATTTTTCTTACAAGTGCACCATTAGCTATACAAACAATAGTGAAACTATCAGGCTAACTTTATCAGTTATTTTAACAGTTAGTTTAAAAGTTAGTTTAACGGTTTATTTTGCTGCTGGAGCAGATTTAGTTGCCTCCTACTCGGATCATTGTCACTGGTTTCATCATCACCCAACAGCCCATCGCATTTAGTGGAGTGAAGCCAAACTTTAGAGCGCATTCACTTTCTTCTAGTTGGAATTTCAGAGTTCCGAGGAGAAAGTGAACGCCCCATTAGCTGAACGTAAGCTAACATATCAAGCTAACATTATCCTAAACATTTTATTTACCTACTATTTACCTACTGGAGCAGATTAAGATGATGATGCCTCACTTAGATCGTTGTTGCTGGTTTCATCATCACCCAGTTACCCATCTGTCATGGATTTTATCAATATGTTTATTAATAACCCATTTCCGATAGTTGAAGAGAAAAGGAGACAATAAGACAAGTCAAGTTATAACTGTGGCATATGCACAAGGCAAAATGCCCCGAACATCTGGTCACAGAGTTTATTTATACCAAAAGATAAGAAAGGAATGAAAGTGAGAGTGAGAGAGAGAGAGAGAGAGAGAGAGAGAGAGAGAGAGAGAGAGAGAGAGAGAGAGAGAGAGAGAGAGAGAGAGAGTGGGTGTGTCTGAATAAGTGAGCATGCAAAAAGGCATAGGGCAATACATATTACATTCAGTTGATTGAATCAATGATCAAGAATTAATAAACATAAAATTTCCATAACACCATCCCATTTAGTGAAGTAGACCCAAACTTCAGAACACTTCCTCTCTGCCATGCTGCTTTGTTTACAGCTCGCCCACTGTGACTGAAGACATTACTTCCGCCCAGCCCAGATGTGCTCACTTGTGCACCCGTGAGCCGTGGTTCCACTGGAACGCGTGTGACCTCTGACAGACGCACTCTGAACTTCAGATCTTCAGCGCGCTGTTAATAGCCTGACACATTTAGAATGCTGTCCCACAGTCAGTGTGCTAATACAGTAATATAATAATGCTAAAATGCTCAGATGGGAATCGTGTCTTGATTTATTTAGTTACATCCACAATGTTCTGTGTGTGAGGTTTACAATGTCAGAACACCTGCATGAGACAGGGTGTTAATTACAATCTGGCAGGCACCACCTTCAGATTTCTCCAACATCGTTAAAAATGATCAAATACGGAACATATCGGCATGCGCCAGGCCAGAGCGCTGAAGCTCGACGCATTGTTATTATGAAGCTAGGGCACATGCGGAGGACACACGCACACACAGTCTTATCTTGAGACTATTTGTGCATTTTTCACTGAGGTGCTTTTTTGTATCCCCACTCTGTCAGGGGTAGGACTGGTTCATAAGATGATGTGTGTGCAGACACACATGCACAGGCAAAAACCTTATAAACTAACTTGTACCTGTGGCAGGTAATAAAAATGTAATGACTATAGGGTGCCATATTCAAGCTAACATCTTTGTGTGTGTGTGTGTGTGTGTGTGTGTGTGTGTGTGTTTGAATGAAATGAAAGCTTTATGCTGAGATGTAACCATGCTCCAGTTAAACACATTAAAGCAATCCCAGTATTCCTGCAGTAACGTGATCCCGTCTCTGCTCTCCACGTTTTATTTTCCATGGATCTTAAGTGATGGTGAAGGATGAAAATTTAGCTTATTCTGGTTCTGCCTCTACATCCTTGACGTTTCCTTCAACTCCATATGAGTTTATGCTTGAACTTTGAAATAAAAAACTTTGGAGCGCTCATCCAGCTGCTTTTGCATGAGGCAGCTTTTGTCTCTGCAGTGGCTAATAATTAGAACAGATGTTAGGAACAGCCAACAGAGTGTTTAGGCAGCACAGCCTCTAGACCAAAACAAAAATGTAACAGAAGAAACATCTCCAGTCTGTCCCTGACAGAGGCAGAACTGCTTCCATCCTTCTGACAAATTTATTATAGCAGCAGGACGCTCTTTTCCTCCATCAGCACTTAGTTATGTTTAACTAGGATGGATATCGATGAGGTGTAAAAAGGCGCACACACACACACACACACACACACACACACACACACACACACACACACACACACACACACACACACACACACACACACACACACACACACACACACACACTTGAATTTCCATCATAGTCAGAGGATTTCTCTGAGATTAAAGAATGAACTATTTTTATCCTCTCCCTCTGAGCCACCCTCACCTATGTCTGATGCAGGTTTTGGGTGAATAACGTTCTAGATTCTAATGAAAGTGTGGCTGTTTGAAGTTTCTCCTGGGCTGTGTTGATGAAATGAACCCTGCACGGCACCTCCAACACAATTCATGGGCCTCCCTTCCCTTTCTTTGTGTTCCTGGCGATGGAGCAGCCTAAGGAGGGAGATTTTAAGCACATTCATTCCCGTCTCTATCAGTGTTACTCTTCAAGTGCTGCCTCACCTTCAGAACACCGTCAGATGTATTCACTTCTGTCCCATGAATGATTTAGTGGCTTCACACTGGATTTGTGCTGGACCCATCTGAGATGGTTCTGATAGTGTGGGATATTTGAAAAACCAAGATTATGGTTTTGATCCATGGCAGATTGAGGAGGTGAGGTGCATCTAAAGAGGACAGTCAGCACCGTGGTTTCTCCAGAGGCCCTGCTGCAGCAGTCTGAGGATGTTTAACAAGGGTGTGTGTGTGTGTGTGTGTGTGTGTGTGTGTGTGTGTGTGTGTGTGTGTAGGGGTGTGTGTGTGTGTGTGTGTGTGTGTGTGTGTGTGTGTGTGTGTGTGTGTAGGTGTGTGTGTGTGTGTGTGTGTGTGTGTGTGTGTGTGTGTGTGTGCGTGTGTGTGTGTGTGTGTGTGTGTGTGTGTGTGTGTGTGTGTGTGTGTGTGAACAGACAGACTTCATTTGCTCAAAGCCAATGACCCTGTTTTTAATTATGTCACATATTTTAGCATTAATAACTCATTACCTCTTGGATTTTGGGGCATGTGGGTAATTACTGTAAACATGAAATACAAACGGAGTGGTCTGTCAGCTTCAGCTTTCCACGTTGGGACAATCTGGCTATATTCTAAGGATTGGAAGGGAAAATCAGCATTAGTGAGCTTATTTCCCCCCCGTAACTATATCAATGTACTTCATACAGTCCATTTAAAAGCCACAGGAAATTTTTAATATTATCATTTTTGGTATAGTCTGCAGAGTAGAACTGCTAGGCTGCACAGAGCTCTGTGAATACATTTATTGTGGATTGCTGGTTTATTATTATTTATTCATTTTTGGTTGCATCACTGCAGTAACTCAGTTTAAAGTACACAAAACAAGATTGAAGGCAACTGAGACCTCTGAGAGAAATATTATGAGCAGATAAAAGAAAAGATGAAACAACAAAGGTAAATGATTCAAACAGTCATATGATCACATCAAGACAAGGATTTCTACTGTTTGTTCTGGAGCTCAGCTCCTGGTGTTATCAGTAAAAACCTGCTTCTGAGTGAGTGGTTGTGTAGAAGGAGATCAGTAGATCCAGTTCTGGAGGCCCATGCTTATTTCCTTGTTTGTGACATCACAAACAGGACTTTTTTTTTTAAACGTCTCATTTTAGGTGCATACTTCTTGAAACCAAACACTGACAGAACACAGATGGACGTATTTTCTTCATGACTGAAGTTTTTATAGGAGAGAGCTTGAGAGTGAAGAAGGGGAGTTTTCTTTGTTCATTTGTTCTGGTTCTGGTCGGGTTTAATAAAGGAACCGGATACTTCAGTAGCAACCTCAGCCTCTGCAGGTGTCACTAACACTGAAATGATCTTTAATTTACTCAATAAAACGAATTCTTGTGGTGGGAAATTATTTCAATTGACTGAATCTTAATTGTGGGCAACGGTGGCAGAGGTTGCAGGTTTGAGCCCCACTCAGTCTGTCACTGTTGTTGTGTCCTTGGGCAAAACACTTCACCCACCTTGCCTGCTGGTGGTGGTCGGAGGGACCGGCGGTGCCTGGGTAATGCAGCCTCGCCTCTGTCAGTGTGTTCCAGGGCAGCCGTGGCTATACTATAGCTCATCACCTCCAGGGTGTGAACGTGTGAATGACTGATTGTGCTGTAAAGTGCCTTGGGGGGCTTCTAGGACTCTAGAAGGCGCTATATGAAACACAGGCCATTTACCATTAATGAAGTGAGTTAATCTTCAACGACCTTAAAGTTTGGTCTGCAGCCCTCACTCGTGTGATGAGCTCAGGCCAGCAGCAGCAGCAGCGCTGCAGCATCGGTGGAGCTGAAGCAAACAGCAGCCTGTTCAAGTGTTTGTCAGTCTAATAAAAAAATACACGAGAGCTTGATGAAAAAGTCTTGTATGCATAGCAGAAACTAACATTTTCAGGGATTAAATGCGTCTGCACGGCGGTTAGAGAAAAGTAATATTTATGCTAAGTGAGACTCTTACTAAGATTTTCTGGAAACAAACTCATAATTATTAAAAAAAACACATATTTTCTTGTTGAAAAATTGATTTTCTCTGCTTCCAGTTCAGACATCAAGATGTGTGTCTCCACCCAACGGTGGTGTCAGGACCTGCTGTGAATGTGTTCTGTCCCCTCGTGCACACGGCTGCCGTAGGAGGGTCAGAAAGAAAAATCTGGCTGCTGTGGCAGCAAACACAACACCTGCGATGTATTTAAAGCCTGAGACGATATTTAAAGCTGACGACGAGTAACCTCGGTAAACAGCATTAGCACAGATCTTCTAGCTGCGGTACAACACAGGCACCCACTCACAGAGCCAGAAATATGCTTCTGGTGACGGTTGTCATTCTGGCAGCGTCTCGTGGAGAGTTAGCTGACGGCGTCTTCTCTCATATGCTGCATTTTTAAAAATATACCAGGACGATGGCCTGTAGGAAGGATTTGGAGGATTTATTGGTGTTTGAATGAGGTAGCATAATGAAAGTCTGATGATCCTTGAAGTGGGACAGGGCTGGGCCCGTTTTTGTCTTCGGAACCACCTTCATTCTTCAAGCCATAGACTCAACAAGGTCTTGGGTCCCTCAGAGATTCTGCTCCATCCTGACACGACAACATGACACGTCTCCTGTAGGTGCATCATCCTGCTGGAAGTAGCATCAGATGGGTTAGGGTTAGCCTGCAGCTGAAATCCAGATCTATCAGACCAGAAAGTTCTGTCCTGTCTCTTCTGGCCCAGTTCTGGTGATCCTGTGTGAATTGTAGCCTCGGGCTGCCGTTCTCAGCTGACGAGTCTTCAGCTGCTGGAGTCCATCTGCCTCAAGGTTCAGCACGCTGTGGTTCAGAGATGCTGTTCTGCAGATCTCAGTAGGAACCAGTGGTTACCTGAGCTGCTGATGTCTTCCTGTCTGACCAACCCCCTAGAGATGGTTGTGGGTTTAAATCCCAGTAGACCAGCAGGTTCTATGAGCACAGCTCGTCTGGTACCAGCAGCCATGTCTTGTTTAAAGTCACTTAAATCTTCTTTGTTCTCCATTCTGAGGCTCAGTTTGAACTTCAGCAGGTGGTCTTCATCTGTCCAAATACTGACATGCTGTGATGTGATTGGCTGGTTAGAAACCTATGGTGACGCTCTGTTACACAGGTGTACCCGCCAAAATGACCAGCGGGTGTCTTTTCCAGCGTGAGCTTCAAAGGACAGCTGAGGCATAAAAAGGAATCCAAAACTGTCATGTGCAAAGAAACTTTACGTTAAAATAAAAAAATAAACATTCAGTTTTACTCACGTACAAAAAAAATCCCTCAAAGAAAATCAGATATTTAAATCAGGGAGACTTTTATTAGACTCTTGAAGAGCCCCTATGGAGAGGTTGTTCCCTACGTATTTAATGATCAGTGTCACTCATTACATCATTACCTTTTATCCAGGACAGCTCTTCTGCAAGATTGCTGTGTCAATATGTTGGCTTTTGCTTGTTTCCATGGCGCCGGGTTTGGAAAAAAGGCCCAAATAAAAAAAAGCATGTTCCTTACAGAGCTGATATGAAGAGATAATAGAAAGACAGGAGAGAAAAGAAAGGAAATTGTTTGTTATTTATGAAAGAAAACCCTCACTGATCCTCTCGTGTACTCACTTCACCTTTGATGTTGTCATTTATATTGCAAAGATAAAATACGGTACAGGATAATCACTCATTTAGTGGTATGGGTAATAGTAGAAATGCTCTGAAGGGGAAGAGAAATAAACTCCATTTCTGCTGAGGTCTACATTAAAGCCATTTCCCAGTGGTGCAACATGCACATCTACACAGTGATCTCTCCATCTCTGTGTCTAGTCAGGCAGATTGTATTCAGTATAGTTAAGCAGCAGCAAAGGGTGAACCGGTGGACCGTGAGATTCGTAGTTACATTAGAGGCTGAAAAGCATGAAATGAGTAGTGAGCATTGTCATGCAGAAACACACAGCGAGCCGCAGACTCGTGCAAACCTTATTAGTAGCTTAACCCTGTGTTTCCCTTCATCAAGATGACGTTTTTATTGGTGTCCTTCCAGCTATTGGACAATCTGGGGTTGCAGTAAGTTCAGCCGTGGCAAATGAAGAGAGCTACTTATGTCGGATACAGCCTCTGGTGGTGGGTGGAAATCGCTTTGAACCTACTGAACACAGAAATGGAAGATTAGCGTGGAGCACCGTAGAGACAAGGCCCAGGTGAACAGCATGTGACCAGATAACCAAAGCTTTAGCCTCCATCAGTCACTAGTGAAGGTGAATCTCGTGCGTCACTATTATTACCTGGTTCAAGGCGGTCGTGATTCAATTGTGTTCACTTTTTTATCCCGAGGCTCTGTTACTTGATGAGCTGCACGTGCTGTGGAGGAGACCCACCTCTCCTGTAAAATGTCAGAGCTGAAAAACAACGTTCTTTTACGGTGGGCACATACATTTCAAAGCCCGACATCCTGCTTCCGAGGATTTATTTATTTTTTTTTTTGCAGATTACAGTCATCAACATTACTCATATAATAAAGAGCACTGAAACGTTTCCAGCAGAAGAAAACCTCTTTATGGATGGCTAAATGTTGCAAAGAGGCGCAGTCAAATGGGAGCAAATCATTTATGTTGCAGCAGAAAACATCCAGTGGCAGATGAAAACTTGATTCCACTACGGCTGTAGAGCCGAGCCGGCTGCGACATTTTACTAGGTGGCTGTCTGCTCCTCCTCCACACGAACTGAATGTCAATCCACAGACCTCCCCCGCACTCAGACAGTAGCAACCAGTAATGCTGCGCTAATTAGCCGACCCTCTGGAGTGGCCAAGCTATCCCAAAGGCATTCACGCCAAACAGAATTATTAAAGAAGGAGGAAGGAGGAGCGGCACCTCCTCCGCAGAGGAACAAAACACTTAGGTGCTTTAATTTAGCATTTTCTCCGACACCCCTCTGGATGGGGAGCCACTGCTGCCATCAATATTAACACCGGGACACATCCGTGGCTGTATTGTGTATTTTTTTTACGCAGACCTAATGAAAATTTCATGAGAATCACATAATTGTAATCCCTTATTCAAATGAGCCCAGTCTGAGCTGTGGGAATGATTTGTGGTTCAATAAATAAAGAGCTGTTGTGTTAATGCTCATGCTGCGTCTGGTGCATGTGTGTGTGTGTGTGTGTGTGTGTGTTTGCTGCCTACATTTAATCATACACAACTAAATTGTGTGCCTATACACCCCTCCCCTTCCTTCCAACCGTCGCACCACCACCCAGCCTCATCACCTCTGGTCTTTTGGTATTCCGTTAACTTTGATGGCTTATTTGCCGTTTTGTTTAGATATTTATTAATTCATTTAACCCCCTCTCAATCCAATTTATGCTGACATTTCTTGTCAAAATACGAAGGCTGACCTTTGAAAACAGAGCACTCTCTGTCAGAGCAGTGGGGAGGTCTCACTCTGCAACCAGAACACAGTCCTCCTTCCCTCTTCTTTGTATGTAAGCGAAGAACAACAGAAGCATGCTAATTGAAGGGGGTTGAGTTGTGATACTGATATTCTTCCATAATTGTAAGTTAGGGAGGCTCACAGCAACAGGACTGATTGCAGGGAGAACAATCTAGCATCTGCATGATTATTTTAGCTTAGTTTAAATGATACAGAAGTGTTTCTGAATCAGTACGTTTAAGCTTGTAATTGTGACTCTGAGTGGATGTTTGGTAGCAAGTTATAGACTAAAATAAAAGGATTATACATTTAGATAAAGTATTACTGGATAATCTGCTCATGTGTGCTTTAAAATGCATCAGTAGTTCTTATTTTTATTTTTATTTATTATTTATTATTATTATTATTAATGGACAAGGTTGAGAAAGAATTAAATGCATTAAAGTGTTGGTTTAACTTAAATAAATTAACTTTAAATTTAAATAAAACAAAATTTATCATATTTACTAATAGAGCAATTACAGTGGATACAAATCTCAAAATAAATAATACAGAAATTGAAAGAGCGAATGAAATAAAATTTCTTGGCGTAACCATAGAAAAAAAGTTAAGTTGGAAACCGCATATTGACTCAATTAAAGCAAAGTTATTGAAATCATTAGTAGTTCTCTATAAAGTTAAATACTTTTTAGATGAAAAAGCTTTATATCTTTTGTATTGTTCCTTATTTCTGCCTTATTTCATGTATTGTGTTGAAGTGTGGGGAAATACCTACGAAACCCACTTAAAGCCTTTGTTTATAATTCAAAAGAGAGCAATCCGACTTGTAAATAAAGCAGCTTGTAGAGAGCATACACATTTACTTTTTATTCATTTAAAGTATTAAAGCTAAGAGAATTAGTTACATTAAGAACTGCACAGTTTATTTATAAAGTGATGTATAATTCGATGCCAAAACAAATTCAGGATCTGTTCCAGATCAGAGAGAGTGTTTATGATCTCAGAGGGTATAAAATGTTTAGAAAGCCTAAAGTAAGAACTAAAATGAAACAACTTTGTATTTCTTGTGTTGGGGTTGATGTGAGGAATAAATTAGACCAGGAGCAAAAAGATTGTTCAACAATGGTAAAGTTTAAGGGTATGTTTAAATCAAATGTGATTGAATATCATGAATCAAGTCAATGAAAAAATGCATAAAACATTAAAGGTCTTTTTTTTTTATAAAGCTAGAATGGGGATTTGAATATATTCCCATACATTTCAAACATGATGTAAAAATTATGGAATCGGTATGCTATTCTAAAATTTTGTTTAAGTTCAAAGGGTTTGGGGGCTGGGCTTATAAGCTTATGCTTCTGCCTGCGCCCATTCTTAGCATTGTGTAAGTTGTGTGTTTGCTTGTAAACCTGCAAATGTTTCTTTGTTATATTATATTGTACTATTGATTTTAATTTCTCATTAAACTTTAATTTCTCATTTCTCATTTTTAGTATCTAACAAGCATTTTGTGCATTTAGCCTCATCAACCTTTTGTAACCTTCCTGGTAAGGTCAGTTCAGGGGTTCTGGAGAGGACGGTCCGTCGGATTGTTGAACCTCAGATTCAGGAGGAGCAATGTGGTTTTCGTCCTGGCCGTGGAACACTGGACCAGCTCTGTACCCTTAGGGGGATCCTGGAGGGTGCGTGGGAATTTGCCCAACCAGTCTACATGTGTTTTGTGGATTTGGAGAAGGCGTTTGACCGCGTCCCTCGGGGGGCCCTGTGGGGGGTACTCCCAGAGTATGGGGTACCAGGCCCTCTGATACGGGCTGTTAGGTCCCTGTATGACCGGTGTCAGAGCTTGGTCCACATTGCCGACAGTAAGTCGGGCTCGTTCCCAGTGAGAGTTGGACTCCGCCAAGGCTGCCCTTTGTCACCGATTCTGTTCATTACCTTCATGGACAGGATTTCTAGGCGCAGCCAAGGTGTGGAGGGCATCTGTTTTGGTGGCCTGAGAATCAGGTCTTTGCTTTTTGCAGATGATGTGGTCCTGTTGGCTTCATCAGAATGTGATCTCCAGCTTTCGCTGGAGCGGTTCGCAGCCGAGTGTGAAGCAGCTGGGAAGAGAATCAGATCCTCTAAATCTGAGACCATGGTCTTGATTCGGAAAAGGGTAGAATGCCTTCTCCGGGTCAGGGATGAGGTCCTGCACCAAGTGGAGGAGTTTAAGTATCTCGGGGTCTTGTTCACAAGTGAGGGAAAACTGGAGCGTGAGATCGATAAGTGGATTGGTGTTGCATCTGCAGTGATGCGGGCGTTGTATCGGTCTGTCATGGTGAAGAGAGAGCTGAGTCAGAAGGTGAAGCTCTCGACTTACCGGTCGATCTGCGTTCCTACCCTCACCTATGGTCATGAGCTTTGGGTAGTGACCGAAGGAACGAGATCGCGAATACAAGCGGCCAAAATGAGTTTTCTCCGAAGAGTGGCTGGGCTCTCCCTTAGAGATAGGGTGAGAAGCTCGGTCATCCGGGAGGGGCTCAGAGTAGACCCGCTGCTCCTCCACATCGAAAGGAGCCAGTTGAGGTGGCTCGGGCTGTTGGCGCCAAAAAGGTCAAGAGGTCATCTACAAAATGTATTGAGTTAAAGCTGAGTTCTTGGGTTGAAAGTATTTTCTGGCTAGAGTTCGTGTGCTGTTCCAACATCAGCTCCAAAGGAATTTCCTGTTTTGGTCTCTGCTTGCTTCCAGTAAAATTGCTTAAAGCTTATCTGACTTGCTAAATACTTGATGTGATTCCAAAAGTGTTGCTGTGTCCCAGACAGAAGTCTCCACCCACAGTTTCCACAGAAGAGATGTGTTACCAAATATGGTCTGGTTCTCGCTGGTTGACTAATGAATGTTCAAAGGCTGTGAGCTATAAAAAGGGGAACCACTCTTTTGTCGGGGTCTTTCGGCTGTCCTGAGATGTGAGAAGACAAATAAAAGACCACGCTGTCTCGACTGAAAAAACTCTCTCCGACTCTTTTCTTTAAGAATAACAGAAATTGCCCACATATTGGCACCCCAGATCTGGTCAGGATGCCACCCGGACGCCTCCCTGGTGAGGATTTCTGGGCACGTCCAACCGGGAGGAGACCTAAAGGTAGACCCAGGACACGGTGGAGGGACTATTCTCTCACCTGGCCAGGGAACGCCTTGGAATTTCCCTGGAGGAGCTGGCCCAAGTGGCTGGGGAGAGGGAAGTCTGGGCCTCTCGCCTCAGGCTACTGCCCCTGCGACCCGACTCCGGATAAGCGGATGAAAATGGATAGATGGAAACTTTTGTAGGGCGGGCTCAGGTCTGTTCACTCTGCAGGGCCTGAGTTCAATGCAAATGTATTTATTTGACCAAAGTGGAACAGAAGCGTGGAGCTATTCCGAAAGTAAGCTAGGACACTTGCTGGGTGAAGGGAGTTTGTTGGAAGAGCTGGTGGGTTGGTAACTCTGATCATAGGTTCGAAGAAACGATGACTGAGTCACTTGAAATAGAAGGCGACCTCCGCATATAGTCGCAGTTGGTGACGTAGGCGGGGAATGATGGGAATCCTGGCGAGGGGCTGCTGGGAGTTGTGGTCCTAGGTGGAAGCCGGTTGGCTGGAGGAGGATGGTCTGTAGGTGGGGACTCTGACAGTGTCAACAGTTTTTTATTTAATCCATGGCTGTATGTATTCTTCTGTAGCTCAGATAACAATCATCATTTCAGTCCCCCAGATCTTTGCAGCCACATTCTTCAGAGCAACACTCATACTGATGTATAATGTGGTCACCTGATGTTTTCATGATGCACCACCAACAGTTTCAACAGAGTAAACAAATCTAAGTCCTGAGAAATTCTCTTACATTCTTTTCTCACGACATTTTATGTTTATGTTTATTCATTTGGCAGACGCTTTTATCCAAAGCGACTTGCAATTTATAACCTATAGGGCATGTTGTGATCTGTGGGGGAAACCGGAGTACCCGGAGGAAACCCATGCATGCATGGGGAGAACACGCAACTCCACGCAGAAAGGCCGCAGCCGAGCCGAGTTTCAAACCTGCAACCTTCGTGCTGCGAGGCAACAGTGCTAACCACTGCGCCACAATGCAGCCCACATTACTCTAGCTACATTTTCACATCTGTTTAGAGAAAAATGCTTCAAGAGAATGGAAGGTCATTCCATTGATTGTTGACACTTAAAAGTGTGATTGACTGAAATTTTTTAAATGTTTTTTTTTTATTATAACCAGTCACTCTGAGTTCTTCATGCAGGCTGAAAATAGTCTCCTATCTCCTGCATTTGCGTCTGATAGAAAATATGTGGTGAAACTTTAGGATTAGACAACCCTCACAGATCTACGTCACACTAGCTACATTCATGGGCACAAGTTATCGGAATGAACGCCCTGTCAGATCAAAAACTCTTCATATAAACACGTCAATCTGAATATTTTGATGTGAAACAGCCTGATCGGACAGAAATTTCATTTCGATTGAGAGTGTTGGTTTGGTCTGATCATCATTCCTATTGTCGTCCATGCACACATCCATTCAGATCGATGCCCACTGCGCATGTGTGCCTTGGCAGCCGCTCAGGACAAGCCAAAAACATGGTGGAAGGTAAACAGAGGTTGTCTGTTTTACTGCAGCTCAACATTATTGAACGACTCCATGGCCGAAATGCTAGAAATGCTGAGTTATACACTCAATTGCGTCTAAAGACGTAGGAAGAAGGAATTCACCAAAGTATCAAATAAATCAAAAACCACTCGAAAGGTAAGTCAACGGACAACGCTAGAGAATAAGAAAATAAAATGTGAGGGGAAAGCCAGGAGGACAAGATGGTGTTTAGCTACAATTTGTTTTCCAGAAAACAACTCTGTGTATGATCAACCTATGTGATCCGATTTAATGCTTGATGCATGTAATCATCATCGGACCGTTCCGGTTAGCATCCATGTGGACAGAGCTTTGGGATTTCTGAACAGCCAAGATTTGAATCAGATCTGGTACCTGCAAACATAGCTATTGTCGCATGCTGAACCATCATGAGATGATTTATGAGTGTATGAAGGGGGGGGGGGGGGGGGGGGGGCTGCTTCTCAGCCACAGGAGAGTAAAGAATGGTACCTAAACCTTCTCCCAGAGGAACATCTCTAACCATTCAACATTTTGAAGATGAGCAACAACCTCTCCAGCATGATGGAGCACCAGGCCAAAAGGAAGGGTAGAGTCAGAACCAAGTGCTTTTATTTCTACTTCAGTAACCATAGCAACATTGGAGAAAATATCTCTTAAAACACTGAAGCAGCAAGCTGCTTGGCCTTGGTCGTGATTGGATGAACTGTAAAAACCTGTTAGTCATTTTTCATTAAAACGATGAAGTAATAATTCACACTGTTACTCCACTGCTCCGTCTAAAGCCTAAGTGGTGCATCTATGATGAACTTGATCAGCCGTGTATGCTGACCAAACCCTCATCACAGCTTGGTGGGAGGTTCAGTCTTCCCGCCTCTATTCCCTCCTACAGACCAGAACAAAAACATGTCTCTGCACCTTTCTTAAACATCATTATGATTTGAAACAAGGTCAAGGAAGTGCTTAGGAGAGGACAGTAGCAGGTGTTTTTTAGTATTTGCTGTCTTCACTGTGCCAGTCATCCTAATTAGGTGCAGGTAGATCTGCCTAGTGAGGCTTCCAGGTGGGAGCACACTACAGCTCACTCTTACTACTACGGCTGAGTAGTGCTTTGGCTCCTTTTCTCAAACAAAAACTTCTTTATGTTGCAGTCGGCCTGGTCGTAACAGGTAACAGCTCCAGAACAGTCGGTTTGATCGTAAGATAAAGAGTCAGCAACAAAAGCCCAGTGTGGTCTGATGTGAGCCTGAGAGAAGCCTGTCGTCTCTGAACGTCTGCTTTAGATGTTCTGTACGCGTTGCTAGAGACAGGCAGTTTAACCTGTGTACATTTACAGATATACCGTTTGACTTTTGCCTGTTGAAAGATCTGCAGCCTAGATGCGTGTGTGTTCCAGTGGCTGGGATTTAAAAGTTAAAGTTAAAGTCCCATTAGTTGTTCTCCGCATTTGACCCACCCCCTGGGGGAGCGGTGAGCTGCAGACAAGCTGCGCTCGGGAACCATTTGGTGGTGTAACCCCCCAATCCAACCCCTTAATGCTGAGTGTCAAGCAGGGAGGCATTGGGTCCCATTTTTTCTAAGTCTTTGGTACGACCTGACCAGGAATCGAACCCTGATCTCCCAGTCTCAGGGCGGACACTCTACCACTAGGCCACTGAGCTGGTTTAAAGCAGTTGCTGAGTGGCTCTGCTCTACATCTTAATGAGCTGCTGTTTGCTCACCCATATGTCTCTCTCTCTCTCTCTCTCTCTCTCTCTCTCTCTCTCTCTCTCTCTCTCTCTCTCTCTCTCTCTCTCTCTCTCTCTCTCTCTCTCTCTCTCTCTCTCTCTCACTGTCCTGTCATGTACTCTCTAAGCCCTTTGGGAAATGTGTGTTTGCATTTGTGCATCTGTGATGGTATGCATGCAATCACCTGGAAGGAGACCGATTTGCAACATCGGTATCTACCTCCTGCTGTGGCAACACATCTGGTCATACAGCTTTCCCACAAGGATAGCCTATTATGGGCTGTGGGTGTCAGTAGGGTGCTCACACGTAGCACCGAAGTACTGTTAGACATTTAGAACCATTGCAGAAGTGATGATTTACGTTCATATCTTCAAACAACCTTAAGAATCTTGTTCTGGTTTAGAGAACCGGATATTACAAAGCTTCTGACCTACACAATAAGTCACGGGAACTCAACTACTGCTGATAGAAATCCCTTTGGCTTCATATGTTAGAACAGTTGGAGACTCTCAACCTAAGTTATACATCGTTGTACATGAGCAGCAGTCCAGGTAATGACTGAGCAGGTCTCATCCTCTGCTGCCCTGATGCTGAAGTCAGCTGGTGTGTTTAAAGTATTCCCATGCAAAGGTCAGCAGCCTCCAAGAACAGCATGGAAAATAAATCCTCAAACCTGGTGAGATCATCAGGTTTTCAATACTCCACCATGGCATGATGGGCCAGGGCTATCCACCAGGAGCTGAAATATTACACATTATGTTAAAAAACAGAGTGGTGATGCTTTCACAGAGGAATTTCAATAATCCACAAATGTTTGCAGAATATTTTCAGAAGGTTTCAGTCAAATCACCTCTAAAATGAAACAAGTGTTTTACCGGCAAACTGAGGACATTTGTAGCAAAGTGAGGACATCTTGTTGGTCCTCACTCTGCTACAATGCTACAGACCTCTACTGGTTAGTTTTAGATGTTTGGTGTGAATTAAGTTTTTGTTAAGTTTAGGGTCAGGAGTAGACTAGTTATGGTTAGAGTTAGGGTTAGGGTTAGGCACCATCTTGTCACTAAAATGAATGGACGGTCCTCACAACGATTGCTAGACTTGTGTGTGTGTGTGTGTGTGTGTGTGTGTGTGTGTGTGTGTGTGTGTGTGTGTGTGTGTGTGTGTGTGTGTGCTCTGTGTTCTAAAATCCCCAGTGAGTCATAACACATTGGCTGCTCATACTGATCCAGGTTCTGTTGGAGGTTTCTTCCTGTTATACGGGTGTTTTACTACTACTACTACTACTACTACTACTACTACTTAACTTTATTTATATAGCACCTTCACATGGCCCAAGGACCAAACAAAGCGCTGCACAGCAGAAATGAACATAAAAAATAAAATCATTTAAAAACCTACAAAAACATGCAGATAAAATCTAGGTGGGGCAGCAAAAAAATGCAAAGCCATCCGTTAACGGGACTCTTCTTGAGTAAAAGCTAAAGAATAAAAGTGTGTTTTCAGCTGGCTCCTAAACTTGCCGAGCGTGGTGGCCTGTTTAACACATGTAGGTAGCTCATTCCAGAGCCTCGGCCCCAGCACCGAGAAAGCACGACCCCCTCGAGATTCCAGTCTGTGTTTGGGAACGACCAACAGTCCTTGCTGTGCTGACCGAAGGTTCCTTGCCTGGAACATAAGGATGGATCAGATCCGATAGATAACGTGGAGCCAACTCATTTAAACATTTAAAAACAAACACCAGAACTTTAAACGAAATTCTAAAAGAGACTGGAAGCCAGTGTACGGATGCCAAGACGGGCGTGATGTGTTCAGATCTCCTGGTACCAGTCAGTAACCTGGCTGCCGCATTTTGGACCTTCTGTAGTTTTGCTATGGAGGCCTGCTTGATGCCTGCACAAAGCGAGTTACAGTAGTCCAGTCTGGTGGTAAAGAAAGTGTGGATGACAGTTTCCAGATGTTTACGTGAAAGAAAGGGCTCAATCCTAGCTATTCTCCTGAGGTGGAAATAGCATGATCTGATTGTTCCATTGACCTGGCTGTCCAGTGTGAGCTCTGCATCCAACTTCACCCCCAGGTTGGTGACCACAGCCTTCTCAAAAGGTGCTAATAAAGGAGAGTCAATCCCTTGGGCACATCCATGTTTGTTTTTCGGGCCGAACCGGATAGTCTCAGTTTTATTCTGGTTGAAGAAAAAAACATTCTGAGCCATCCATAACTCGACCTCCTCCAAGCAGTCCAAGAGTGGTCTAAAAGAACTTGAGTTATTGCGTGATACTGGTAAATAGATTTGACAGTCATCTGCATACAGGTGAAACTTGACGTTGTGCCGACAAAACAAGTCACAAGTCAGTTTTCCTCGCCACTGTTGCTACATGCTTGTTGGGAGACTGCTGTAACGTCTCTGACACAAGTCAGTGACTCAATGCAATCTGCTGGGTTTCCTTATCTTAGGAACTTTTAACTAATTGTAATAATGAATTGAACTCAGTGTAGGTTCAGCTGGAATGTTTACTTTGTGCTGTGCCGTGGGACGACTCTGCTTGTGGCTTGGCGCTGTAAGAAACTGAACTGAATTAAATGGACGAGCTCACCCTTTAAGAAAGTGAATGAAGCAGACCCAGCTCTCAGAAATGTTTCTGTCTTGTTTCATAGGACGTAGAAGCAGTGGGCTGAAACGGTGGATACGGTATCTGTTATTAAAGCCGTCTACAGCCCGGGCTAATACACACGACAGTGAAACCTGAAGGTGATGTGTGAATATTTAACGGCAAAGACATAATTGAGGGAGGGATGAATGCAGATTCAGATTGCACATGAAATGAGACTGGGGCGATGTTTCACCTTTTATCACCGTGGTAACACCATGAATACAGAAAGGGGAGTGTGGAGTGGTGTCAGGACAAGTCTGAATGTCAAAGAATCATCCAGTCAAAGTTCAGATCTGAGCGTCATAAATCATCTTCAGACCCATAAAACTCTGTAGCTTCACCGTTACAGCTGAACTGTGAGCTCCTTTACCTTTTACTGACGTCAGCTAGAGAACGCGCTCGAGTTACACTCAGACACAAATATCAATAATAATATTCATTATCTCTAAGCAAAATCATTGTTTCCACTTGGAATTGTAGCGGTCACACTTATAGCATGACGACTGCAAATGAATTATGACCAAAAAGATGTGACATTCCATACAAATATGAAATATCAACCTGATTGGTCTTTGAATGTTTAATCAGAAGATTATAGTTACTTTTACTTGTTCAGGGATCATAAACACACTTCGTATTAATTCAGAGTCGGGTATATAGTTAGAAAGGAATTTTATTCTTTTCTAAACCAATTATAATAAATAACATGATTTGAATAATGAGATGTGATGGAGTGGATACGCGGTGATGGAATGTGATGTGTAGGTGGTGTGATGTATGTTAGATGTTTATCAGCATCTTTGTATCTGAAAGAAATTATGAAATCTGGATGTAAAAGAATTTGTTGTCTGCTATAAACTAGAGAGTTTATTATTAATTAAACAGCATCAGCGGAGACCCCCAGCAGATCCGGACTGTCAGAAGTCAGTCAGACGTGACGGCACCGGGATTTTGTAGATTAAACTATGATACGACACGCCCAGTCTTGAGATGTCTCCAGGTCACAACAGTAGCAGGAATGCTTGTCTGCGTCCAAAGTGGATGTGGCTCTTAGGGAGCCGTCTGGCTGTGTCAGCTTGCAGCGTGCAAACAGGGTTTTGACTGAATGTCTAAAGAGATGCCTCAAGGACGCTTGTTCCGAATTGGCGGGTTTGGGAATCAGCTAAAAATTGAATCAGTCGGGAAGTAATTCTTGTCCTAATAAACTACTTTGTTACGATTTCTGGCCAAGTTTGGCCAATCAAAATTTGACAAGTGTCTGGGTATTTACCAGCATCCCTCAGAAAGCCACGCCCTCCTCATACAAACATGTTTTTATCACTGTGAATGAGAAGGGCCTAAAACACTTATGTGAGGTGAGCCTTAACTTTAATATGTATCTTATGAAGATGTGTATGAGTGTATATAATCAACTTGTTAAATCAAACACATGCTGATCATAAGATCTGCAATGGATCATTGTAAGAGCAACATTCATTTCAACTTCATTGATTTGAGTTCATATTTCAGTTTATTTCGTCTGCATTGAAGAACACTAAGTGAGCAAAAAGAGTTGTACGTCTGAATCCTCCAGCTGGTGTGACCTTGACTCTGCAGCTCTGGCATGTATGAAAGGTTACTGTGTCAATTAGATGAAGACAATTGATCCTTTTGATTCATTGCAGTATGTAGGATTTAAAAGACAAACTAAAGGGTGTGTTTGCGTGTTTTCTGACCTAAAGTGATAAAATCTCAACTTGTTAAATGGATAACAAGCTACTAATTTTAAAGACTCAGGCACACATCCTGTTTAATTCTAAAACATCCCATCAGCATCAGCAGGACTGAAACTGATCTAATCCCTCACATCACGTGTGGAATCAGTCATGTGATTATACATAACTGATCCTAGATATGCATAAGGTTACTTCACGCATACCTTCACTTATTTATTTATTTACTGTTCATGCATCTGGTGTGGGGTTTCTAAAGTCATGAGCAATTGATCAAGATCATATTTACATGTTTCATTGCTGTACGGGACAGCTTTAAGGGTATCGATACCTTTGCATCGCATAAAAAACTGGGCATTAGCAACATTTGTTGTGTATCGGTGTTCACAGAGGAAAAAATACCGCTGAAAACATTGTGTCTTAATAGATTCTGAAGCAACAGCACATAACAGAAAACCTCAGAGGCTAAAAATGTCATTTCACCTCAAAAGAAAAAGAGTCAAAATAACCCCAATGAGAGCTTTGCTGCTGGTTTTCTCAAAACCACAAGACATCAAAACTTGAAATGAAAAAAAAAGGCTGAATAAACATCACATCAACTATTTCACATAATATAATTCAATTTAATATTCTCTCTGTTTTTTTTTAACAGAAACTTGTCAAAGAATCCTCTCAGCACCCTGTCATGGCAGCTCTTCCAGCACCTCCAACTCTCTGAGCTGTAAGTCCCGTCTCATCTGTCTTCCTGCCTTTTGTTTGTGTTTTATTATGGCACTTTATCATTGTTCCCTGCACTCTGCCAGCCTCAATACAAATTGTCTTCACTGCATAGCATTACAATTCCTGCCTTTGTCGTACAAAGCCACCAAATTTGTCTGAGCGCACGTGAAGGACCGCACCTATAGGCGTCAAGTCATCAACTGGTTTATTAAACGTGCTCGGAAGAAAATGTAATGGATGCAAAGGAGGAAGGTGCCTGACCCCATTTTCCTGTTTGTTATGAATATTTTAGGGATCATTGTGTTTATAAAATGGGTTTGCTCTGGCGCCCCTGGGGGAGAGCATTGCAGTGTTGACCTGCTTGTAATTTACACATCATTATGCCTGTCAGTGCTGTCCATCATCTGAACCTTGGCTGTGCTCTGAAAACTGCTCACTTGGGCCTTGAGGCACATGAAACCAAGGTACCGGGGTGTGATATGAGACTATTTCCAGCAGACCTCCTTATTGTGCTATTTTCAGAGGTAGAAGCAGAGCAGGTCCTCGGAGAGCGCGACAATGCTAATCTCCAGTAGTCCTCCAGCAACCCAACAGGCAACAGGACATGCATGTCATAGTTTTTGTCATTTAGCTCAAGCGTTGCAGCCCCCATAAGAAGAAAGAGCTACTGTTGTTCAGCCGATGCACAAAGCAACACAACAGACCGCACACCAGAGCTGCACAAGTGTGTCCTCACTGTGGGCCGTCAGCACAGGCAGATGGGCCTCCGACTCCCTCACTGTGCTTGTTACTGGGCTGTAAATGTTCTTCTTCATTAGAAAATTCGTGTTCTGTACTTTTGTTGTCCTACCAGCTGTCCAGCACCGCCACAACTACAAACTTCCACATTCCACAATTTCCACAAAGAATTCAACACAGAGTGTAAACTCCTTTTGGATCACGTAGGTCTGCGCCTCATTTGTTTTTCAGTTCATCAAATAGTTTTTTTTAAATAACAACTTTTTTTCAATCAATAAAATGAGACGTCACCTGGAGGACAAGTCCAAGAAGGTTGATTTAAACACCTTCATTCACACTCAAGGGTCGTAGATTGTCCCTTAGATCCTAAAACTCTTGGAGTTATGCTGTCCCATCATTTTAGTGTGAAGCAGAATCTAAATAATTTTATATACTCATCCATCAAAATTCACTAACCTATCATATGTACATGAGGTCACAGAGGGAACGTGTCCAGGAGGACATCCCAAACTTCCTTCTCCTACTACCGCTCTCCAGCTCCTCCTAAAGGATCTCAGGATGTCCCCGACAAGAGAGAATAGACTATCTTCCTCCAGTCCAGAACCATGGCGTTGGGTTTTGTGAAGCTTAATGTCATACAGTCTCTTTACATTCATCTGAAAACCATGTCCAGAACACGTTGAGGGTTGTGGCTTGAAGAAAGCACCAGAACCACATTATCCACAACAAGCAGAGAAGAGACTCTGAGGTTCCCAAACCAGTCGCCCTCCTCCCTGTGACTACACCTTGAAATCTTGCGTGTAACACCTGAAAATAGGTCAAGGGCAACAGGGATGCCCTGAAGAAAAGCCGTGTGTCCTTCAGTCCATCAGCAGCTAAGACCAGAGTGGAAAACAACAAATAATGTGAAACAAATAGCAGTGTGAAGCCTTGCAGAACTACAGGTGCTGGCCAGTAAATTAGAATATCATCAAAAGGTTGAAAATATTTCAGTAATTCCATTCAAAACGTGAAACTTGTACATTATATTCATGCAATGCACACAGACCAATGTATTTCCGATGTTTATTACGTTTAATTTTGATATTTATAGGTGACAACCAATGAAAACATCAAATCTGGTATCTCAGAAAATTAGAATATTCTAAAGGCCAATGAAAAAATGTTTGTTTCTCTAATGTTGGCCAACTGAAAAGAATGAACATGAAAAGAATGTGCATGTATAGCACTCAATACTTAGTCGGGGCTCCTTTTGCCTCAATAACTGCAGTAATGCGGCGTGGCATGGACTCAATCAGTCTGTGGCACTGCTCAGGTGTTATGAGAGCCCAGGTTGCTCTGATAGTCGTCTTCAGCTCCTCTGCATTGTTGGGTCTAGCGTATTGCATCCTCCGCTTCACAATACCCCATAGATTTTCTATGGGGTTAAGGTCAGGCGAGTTTGCTGGCCAATCAAGGACAGGGATACCATGGTCCTTGAACCAGGTGCTGGTGGTTTTGGCACTGTGTGCAGGTGCCAAGTCCTGTTGAAAGGTGAAGTCTGCATCCCCATAAAGTTGGTCAGCAGCAGGAAGCATGAAGTGCTCTAAAACTTCCTGGTAGACGGCTGCATTGACCCTGGACCTCAGGAAACAGAGTGGGCCAACACCGGCAGATGACATGGCACCCCACACCATCACTGACGGTGGAAACTTTACACTGGACCTCATGCAACGTGGATTCTGTGCTTCTCCGCTCTTCCTCCAGACTCTGGGTCCTTGATTTCCAAAGGAAATGCAGAACTTGCTTTCATCAGAAAACATAACTTTGGACCACTCAGCATCAGTCCAGTCCTTTTTGTCCTTGGCCCAGGCGAGACGCTTCTTGCGCTGTTTCTTGTTCAAGAGTGGCTTGACACACGGAATGCGACACCTGAATCCCATGTCTTTCATGAGTCTCCTCGTGGTGGTTCTTGAAGCGCTGACTCCAGCTGCAGTCCACTCTTTGTGGATCTCCCCCACATTTTTGAATGGGTTTGTCGTCACAATTCTCTGCAGGGTGCGGTTATCCCTAGAGCTTGTACACTTTTTTCTACCACATTTTTTCCGTCCCTTCGCCTGTCTGTTAATGTGCTTGGACACAGAGCTCTGCGAACAGCCAGCTTCTTTAGCAATCACCTTTTGTGTCTTGCCCTCCTTGTGCAAGGTGTCAATGATTGTCTTTTGGACAGCTGTTAAGTCAGAAGTCTTCCCCATGATTGTGGTGCCTTCAAAACAAGACTGAGGGACCTTTTAAAGGCCTTTGCAGGTGTTTTGAGTAAATCAGCTGATTAGAGTGGCAGCAGGTGTCTTCTATATTCAGCCTTTTCAGAATATTCTAATTTTTTGAGATACCAAATTTGGAGTTTTCATTAGTTGTCACTTATGAATATCAAATTTAAATGTAATGAACATTGGAAATACATTGGTCTGTGTGCATTGCATGAATATAATGTACAAGTTTCACGTTTTGAATGGAATTACTGAAATATTTTCAACCTTTTGATGATATTCTAATTTACTGGCCAGCACCTGTATGTAGCAGAAAACAACAACAACTTGTTGACTCCGTGTCTGGTCGGAATTACAAAGCATTCAAAAACAATAACAATAAAGTTTTAAGTATCAGGCAGACGCTTTGATGCTCCACCTGAGAGTAAACCTGTAAGGCTTTTTATCAGCATTCAGACATCAATTCTATTTGCTTCACAGCCAGACAGGACACGGTTAAAAAAAAGAAAACAACAACAACAACAACACACTTTAGTCTTGGCTGTGCTGAGTAGCTGATACGTCATCAGCACAGATGTTCATAGGCGTAGAAACATAGATGAATGAATGTCAAAGATGCTGTCTACAATGGGAATAATGTATCACTCTAAACATCCATTTGAGCTCATAAAATAAATTGTAACAGAAAGTAAGCACAAACTGTATGCTTATCATCTTTATCCTGATTGGTCGTTGCTTCATTGTTAACGTTCTAAAATATGCAACGGTCATAAATAAGTCAAATACATGCAACCTCTTTGAGGTAAATTAAAAAGGCTCTGAGTTGTTTACAATAGCTTAAAAGAACCAATTTTAGTGTTCAGGAGAAAAGGCAAAATGATCTTGTGCAACAAGCTGAACAGGCTTAGTTCAGACTTGCTGCAACTAATTTGCTCCTGAGGCTCACAGTGCTGGATTTTTCTCCTATGTGTGGCCCTCTTTCTCCAAGTAACATTCAGATGTGCACAAACGGTGCCTTTGTTGTCCTACATGAAAAGCAGGGTGAGGGTGATGCCTGTGTTTCCCTCTGAATGTTGATGAGGAGTGAGGCTTGGTGTCTATTCCATTCGCTGTGTTTGGTTAAGAAGTGTCAGTCGGAGCGGCATGGCGGCACGGACGTGCGTCGGAGCGTTATGCAAGAGGGAAACCATGTGGAATCAGGCCTTGCTAATGGGAAATGAGTCACTCTATCATGGGCAGAGTGTGCGACGTGGCCTTGACGTCGTTACTCTCTTCACCGTGTCTTTGTTCTCGACTGACACCCTATTAACTTGCAAATGCCAGTCACTCAGTCGGGCCAAATAAAGCACACTCACCGGACAGCTTACGACCTTCATTTATCAGAAGTCAAAATACAGAATCAGATGATGAGTATCTGCCCAAACTGCTCAAGCACTCAGACTTTATGTAAATTGAGGGAGATCAAACGAGCTGAAATAATTTCCATATTATGTGACAAAAGAGATGCATGGCCCTTTGCCATGACAGTGATGCTAACCCACGTTATCTCACTCACTCTAGGCAGTGTAATTGCAATTCTTTTGATTTTCTTTTGCTCCTTTTCTTTTATTTTTTTAAGCAAAAGAACAAATTTCAATGCTGCAGTACCTTTGACAGTTACCTACCGTGTATCAGAAATGATTAAGTCTGGAATTACACAGTATGTCCTTTTAATGCTTTAAATACCCATGTCTTCACTGATTAATTCATTGTGTTTCACTAATGTTAAGTCAAGGTTCTTTATAATTACTTTCACTAAATTTTATGAATAAAGACTGAATAGAAATAAGGGAAAAAGTTGGGTTGTATGCTGTGGCAAATAGAATTTATACTTTATAAACTGGCAAAATTAATACGAATCAAACATCCTGACCAAAAAGGTAATGGGAGAAAAAAGAGGCGCCAGCGTTTGGCTGATACCGCCATGAACCAACATGCAGTTCCATCAAAGCTACGCTGATTAGCAGCTTTTGAGTTTAGACAAAAGTCTTCCTGCTTTTAAGTCTGACTTAAACATTATTAGCAGGCTGTACAGCATGTTTCACTCAATCAAAACAGCTGTGAAACAGTTAGGAAGGATTTAATAAGCTGCTTTAATATGAAGTCACTTTGTGGATGACTCATATCTGCCATCTTGTTGAATCGACAATACTCATCAGTCACTCTCCAATAAGAGGACATTGGTTAAGGAAAACCCAAGCACCATCACATGGACGCCACTGAAACACCAGTGTCAACCAGCAATACATCTGGAGGGGGTTCCAAGCAAGGCAGAAGCTGCTGATCAACTAGAAACCCTCAAGCTCCTCTTAAATCTGCAGCCACCCACATGGAAGAGTCAAGTATCTCCCAGAGAAAAGTTTTACAGTCGAAAATTAAAGCCTGGTTCATGTTCCTCCGTCAGCTCCGCAAGGGACAGACACGCACGGATTGATGGAAGCGTTTTGCTCTCATACTTCTCAACAACAACAGAGGGCGTAGCGCTGTTCTGTGGTATCCTGTCGTGTATCCGGTCCAAGATAGTGTTTATATTGTGGTTTTTTTGTATATAAGAGACTTTTTAACACAGACATATTTGTCTTTCACTCTCCTCCACCCCTTCATGCACTCGCCACCTCTAAACCCACGTTTCCTGTCATTTCCGTCCACAAATAAAACGCTTGCTATGCATCTTTTCACTCCTCCAGTCACGGGATATAAACGTTGATATTTTTAGAGTTTTTTCACGAGGTATTCTTCAAGCTTCTCCGTGTCTGCCGCTTGTTATCCTCGGTTCTCTTTATGTTTTTGAGGGCGCAATGGCGGCGCTGTTAACAACAGGGGCGTCCTGACCAATCACAAGCTTGCGTTGTCCGTCTCGACTGACAAATGTTTAGAAAAGAGAGCTCGACTCTGTCCGTCCTTGCAGAGCTGTCCGGCAGGCACGCAAGGACGTTGCGTGTCTCCGCACTTCGGCAGACGGAGAAGCATGAATCAGGCTTCAGAAATTGCAAAAGCTCTGTTTGGAGGAGTCAAGGCAAAGCTTTCAAACTGAAGACCACTGAAACAACTGTCTAACCTGGTGATGGCAGAGTCACAATGATGTATTGATGCAAATGATTCAGCTTCACCTGACACGATCAGTTTGATGGTTGAAACCTGGACACAGTCGGGTGTTCCAACAGGACAATGACCCCAATTTCAGAGTAGATGAACAATCCTAGTCAACTCTCCTGCTCCCTAAAAAGGTTTATAAAGGTTAACTTTTTTTTAGATTGTTCAAACACTTTGATACAATAGATCATGCTGCCCTGTCTCAAAAATTGGTGGATGTTGGCATCACCATGGTCAACCGATGCTGGAAGACAGTGTTTTATCAGATTATTTATATATTGAGAATGGTGTCCCTCAAGTATCCCTTCTAGGCCCTATTTTATTATTGATTGAAATAGTGTACGACCTGTGTCAAAATATAATAGGTGCAAAGCTCCATTTCTATGTAAATGGCGCTGTGTTGTAATGTTCAGCTACAACCTTGGCAAATGCAATTACAAATTTGCAACCTGCTTTTAACAGTATGCAGAACATTTTTTTGTTGCAACTTTATAAAATTTACTTTTATTCATTCTGTGTTTTTCTTCTAAACACTTTTTTAAGTTATTTTTTGAACGCAGGAAAGTTTTTTTCTACCTTGCTAACAGTTTTGATCGCTCCTACGATTTTCTTCAGAGCTAGCCGCTAATGACAGCGTCACTTCCTTCTCCGTTTCTTCTCCTCGCCTGTAAAAGATGGAATAAGGAAGCCATAGAAATACAGAGACGTGGGCACAGAACCAAGAACAGAGACAAGGGGTCTACACATTAGATCATGCATGGAACAGTGTCGTTGGTGAGGAGAGTGCGGGCAGCAGAGGGCAACATCGTCCTCTGCTGCCTGCGGAAAAACGGAAAAGGAAGTGACGCCGTCATTAGCGGCTAGCGTTGAAGAAGATTGTAGGTATGATCAAAATGCTTAGTAAGGTAAAAAAAACCTTTCCTGTGTTTAAAAAATGAACTTACAAAAATGTTTTAAAATTGAATTGAAATATATTCTCTAGGATTTGGATGGAATACTGGGAGCAATCTTTCTTTTGGAATCAAAAAGCGGGTGAGCAAGAACTCTTGCTTTGCCCCCCTACACACTTGGTTTAGTTACTCTACTTGATTCCAGTGATCAAGCATATGGTTTAGGTCTAAGAGGCATTCATCCATACAGGCAGTTTAAATAATTTGACCTTGTTTGGAAGAAAGCCCAACAATTGTCATGGTTAGGGGGAAGAGTCTAACCCAAGACATGCAGAATCAGTACAGGACAATGGTTGAAAGAAAAAGAACAATATTTTATTAAAGGAGAACATTAACTAAGGGCGCACTGGAAGTCCAGCGGGTGAAGGAACGGGAAGGCAGCATCTAGAGGGGAGAACAACAGAGGTGAGTCCTGGGAGATGTAGTGCAGAAGGGGAGTAATGGATGAGGACTTACAGAGGTTGAGGAGACTAGGTGAGTAAGGTGAGGTAGTGAGCCGAGGGTTTGTCCAAGAGGGAGGTTCGGAGCTGGAGAGGGAGCGGAGGGTTGATGGAGAGCGAGCCGGTCCGGATGGGTGGATGGCTGAATGAAGAAGAGGAGCCGGTGTGGACTCCTACGCATTCAGCGTGGGGTTTCCTGATGCGTAGCAAGACCTGAGGTAGGTTGTTCCTAAACATCCAAGAGTTACAAGAGTTCCAAAACGTCACACAATACACTGGAAGACCTAGAGACGAGTACAAGTGGCTAGAAACTACCAGTCAGTAGCAACCATCCGGCGTCGAGTAGTGTTCACCATCCTCCTTAAGTATCCAACTCGCTGATTAGCTGACGAGATGCAGCATCCGCTCTCTCTCCATCAAACAGAACACTCAGAGATGGTGAAGATGGGAAGAGTACTCACCCCGGCTCATGTCAACAATTAATGCAAACTAGATTTTTTCAACCAGTCATGGATATGGTATGTTACGTAATCATTTCACCTTGGGGGATAAAAGCAAAAATTCACTGATTTTCACATGCAGGCTAGTTAAAATAGACTTCTACCCCTATTTCCTGCTGTAGCTTCTGATAGAAAATAAACAGGGAAACTCTCGGATTAGAAAAGCCAGTGACATTCCATATCATAATGTCAGATTAGCATTCATGGACTCACCATAACTTGACTTGTGATGGGGAAGGCTGTCGTGGATTTAGCGTCCTAGAGGTGTCCTGTGGAATCGTAAGATGTCCAAGGAAGCCTTTCTTGTCTCTGACTGGCTAGAAGGACTCTACTGTGATTGGCTGTTTCATTTAGCAGCAAACCATCTTCCCTCGCTAAGTGCAGACTGCCCTCATGCCACCAGCCGAATGGCTGTTTGGGGAGTTTTGTAAAGAAAATGCAAACTTACCTCTTTAATAACCGTTCTGTCCTGTTTTGCAAAATTGTTTTTTTTATTATTCTTTTGCAAAATTGTTTTTTTCTTATTCTTTTATTTAAAAAAATCTTAAAAATGTAAAATGTGAACTTGTACTAAATCTTGTTGCATTTATCACACTGTTGGACTCAACATCTGCTGACTCTCAACATCTTAATATGAACAAGCAGCTTCCTTAGCGATGTGCTAAAATTAGATGTTTGTTGGGTTCTTTTGTGAAAGAATCTGAAACTGGTATGTTGCAAAAAAGGGCACAATGGTTATTAAGGTGCTAAGTAAATGTTTTCTTCCAAAAAAAATCCTCAAGATCTGGCTGCAGACATAAAAATTGCAGCGAGGGAAGACGGTTTGCTGTTACATGAAGTAGCCAATCGTTGGGACACCTTTCCAGCGAATCAGAGGCAAGAAAAGCAGGACTTTCCTTGGACATCCTACGATTCCAAATGACACATCCAGGAGAGAGCAGATTATCTCCCAACTAGTAGAAGCTAACTGTTAGCAATAGCAACTCCATAACAAATTCACAGCGTTGCAGAGGATTGCTGTAGAATCATTGACACCAGTCAGTGACTCGATGCAACCTGCTGGGTTCCTTATAGAGGAAACTTTTACTGATTGGCTTAATGAACTGACCTGTACTGAAATGTTTACTATGTGAAGCCTTGAGACGACCCTTGTCGGGATTTGACGCTATATAAATAAACTTGAATTGAATTGAAGCATAGTATGTGTCTGTATAGTGAATGTAATGAATACTAAAGATGAGACCCCGGGAGGAATCACAGTTGTTTACAGCAACTAACGGGGTTCTTAGTAAACAAATAAAAACAAACAACATGACAAAACTCCTATAGGCTTGTGTTATTTGTAGAGATAAAACATCAGTGTTACAGAGCAAACACACTGGTGGATTAATATTGCTCTTAGCCAATCAGAGGCAAGATGTCTGAATATCAGGAAAAACGACTCAAAACCCCTCCGTCCTCTGCTCCTCTCACTTCTGGCTCACTTCTAGTTCCTGAAACAGGAGCGCCAGAGCTTTTCTTCCCACAGGGATCGACTCACAAGACATTCATATATATATATATATATATATATATATATAGAGAGAGAGAGAGAGAGAGAGAGAGAGAGAGAGAGAGATAGATAGATAGATAGATAGATAGAGTTAGAGAGAGAGAGAGAGATAGATAGATAGATAGATAGATAGATAGATAGATAGATAGATGATAGATAGATAGATAGATAGATAGATAGATAGATAGATAGATAGATAGATAGATGATAATGATAGATAGATAGATAGATAGATAGATAGATAGATAGATAGATAGATAGATAGATAGACAGATAGATAGATAGATAGATAGATAGATAGATAGATAGATAGATAGATAGATAGATAGATAGATAGATAGATAGATGATAGATAGATAGATGATAGATAGATAGATAGATAGATAGATAGATAGATAGATAGATAGATAGATAGATGATAGATAGATAGATAGATAGATAGATAGATAGATAGATAGATGATAGATAGATAGATAGATAGATAGATAGATAGATAGATAGATAGATAGATAGACAGACAGATAGATAGATAGATAGATAGATAGATAGATAGATAGATAGATATTAGACACCACCGCAGATGGGATGAAAGAAACGAGTGAATTTGTTCTAAATCATGGAAAGCTCAAAGTGAAACTGAATTCATAACATTGTTGTCTCATGATGAGGGTCAGTTAACTGGTGACTAAAACGTATAAAATCAGGCACTAAAAGTTAAGAGGAAAAGGCTGAAACCTCCTGCTGTTCCTGTCGGTGTACTTCCAGTCTGCTATTGGCTAATCTTCACCGTCGTTTGTGAAGTGCAGCAACACAACAGTTGCTTTCTTTTGCAGGTTGGCTGCACAGATATTCCCCACTTGCTGCAATCTCCTCATATCACCAATAATAGCAATACTATCGGGGGAATCTCAATAATCTCAAGGCTTTTGTGGCTCCGGTGAAAGGCTCCAGCGTCACATTGAGGCATTATAATGGACGTCTGCTGTGTGGTGCCTCTGGATGAGACACAGACAATCGGCTGTGCCTCTTTGTCTGCGTGCCCTTTAACCACAGAGCTGCAGCTTCTGCCGTGTGGCGCACAGCGAAGCACAGCCACGCACACGCCTAACAGCAGCAGCAGAGGGCAAGGGGGCGGCTCCGTGCTAAATCAGCCTCTTCAGCTTGCAGGATGATATTGGACATTATTTGAGGCAGAGTTAGCAACATTCAGCTGGACTGCCCGTCTTTCAGGAAGCTTATTCTGTCTCATCCCAAAAGAGAGAAATATTCTTCTTTAGCAAGTGACACAATCTGCCTGAGGCAATGTGTATCCCAAATCCCTTTATTGTCCCAGTGCCTCTTTTATCCCGCTGCAGTGGCCAACGCAAAGTCAAACATTAATGTCTCCCACTGCAAAATGGGGTTTTCCACTGAGTGTGTGTGACTTCAAAGCATCCCATCAGTAATCTGTTTTTTGCGGCTGAATGACACAATCATTCTAAGAACAGGTGAATTAATAAATCTCCTTACATGAACGCGTACAAAGGTGCTGATGCTGAGTTGTTTAATCGCCCAGGTGCTGGATGGACACACTCCCTGTGTAAAGGCTGTCTGTTTTAGTAAGAAACAAGTCAGTCTACTTTTGAATTATTTCACAGCTATCTTCTCAATTCAGGGATCTTCTGTCGTGACAGAAACCTCTTTCAGCACACGTGTTAAAAAAAGATGAGCAGCATTTCCAACCAGAGCTGTAATGACACAACTACACACTTTGTTTAGTGCAGGAGTTAAACCAAGCCAAGAAAACCTAGTCTGTCTGCCAACACCAAGGATTTGTTTACTTTTAAAAGAGCATTAAAAATGTAAAACTAAAGTTGCGTTAACTTGCTTATTTTTCACAGAGACGTTTAATTTACTCTTACAAACATCTGAATGAGCATATTTGGTGCAGATGCCGCGGCTGCTGGAATGAAACAGGTGAAGGTTTTACTCTTGTTTCCATAAACACACAAACACCCTTTAATGCTGTTTAGGTTATATTCAGGCCTGCTCTCGGATGGAAAAAGGCCACATCTAGGAATTGGAAAGGTTTTTCTTTTCAAAATATTTACGATTGGGAAGGAGAAGCTTTACATCTCTGATTTCCACTGCAACTCTTTTGGGAGTCAAATGGGAAAAGTGTCCCTCTGCCAGAACGCCGGCCCACTTTGGAGCCAGCAGCTGTTGCTGTCAGATTCAGATATACTTATTAATCCCCAGGGGGACGTTACCCGCCCACAGCGCTCCTTTACAAGTTGTACCCAGTTGACATTTGGTGCCAACTTGATGCAAAATATTTGCCAGTTGTCCTCCCTCCACTCAAACAACCATCGCTTATTAATATTTTGTGCCCCTAAAGTAGTCCTTTACATAGAACATGTAATATCATCCTGTTGTAGGTAGACGAGCTGCTGGTGAGTGTTAGTCTGTTTATAAAAAGGCCAGATACGCTATTTAATAAACCTGCACAAACCTCACTTTACACGGGTCCATGTAGGCTTATGTGATCATTTGTAACAGAAACTGGAATTTCCAGACAGTTTTTATGAGAATTTAGTGCTCTTGTCTGATAAGAATACATCTGTTTATCTAAGCCGAGGTTGTTTTCTGCTGCTTTACTTCCTAGAAGGCAAACTATGACTTTAATGCAGCCATATCTACATGAATAATAAAGGCATTTGTGCACACTAATAATAGTAATAATAATAATAATAATAATAATAATAATAATAATAATAATAATAATAATAATAATCATGATCATAATATTAACTCTTTTGCTGCCAGCGTTTCTCACCGTTTTTACTGTTTTTTTAAGAGTGACAGATTGTTGCACGCTAGCATGATGTCGACGCCAAAACAACCAAAACAAAGCGGAGACTCACCTCTTACATCAGGAAGAATCCGCGTGTTTCGAGCGTTATCCGTTCTTTCATGATCCGTTGTTGAATTGTGATCGGCAGACGCTTTTCCGGTTAGCGCCTCACTTTTTTTACAGCAGCGGCCCAAAACGATCTCTTAACACATGGGTGCTCTGCTTCCTGATCACATGACGTGTGACGTATGCAAATGAAGATCGGCTTTAGAGCTGAGATGTTTGTTCCAACGCCCACACAGTAAAAACATGCAAATGACGACTTTAGTCGTCAATGGCAGTAAATGAGTTAATAATAATAATAATAATAATAATAATAATAATAATAATAATAATAATAATAATAACAATAATAATAATAATAATTAGGGCTGGGACTTGATTAAAAGTTTTAATCTAATTAATTACAGGTTTTGTAATTAATTAATCTCAATTAATCACATTTTAATCGTTGAGGAAAATGTGCTCTCAAAGCAAAACTTTTAATTAAATTTATGAGATAGATAATCAAACATTAGACATGGTTATTACTGTAAACTAAAGCTTTTAATAAAAAATGCATTTTAATTATTCAAATGTCACTGTGTGATATGAAACAAAACCCAAATCAACTAAAATTTATAATTACAAATAGAAAACGCCTGCAAAGGGTTCCTGAGCCTTTAAATAGTCTCTCTGTCTAGATGAATGACTGAAATAAATTTGACTTTGCACCAGATTCTAATTTTTCCAGTTTCACTGGGAGTTTTTATTAGCATTTCTACTCATAATGTAGTAAAAACACACACATACATAATAATCCTTCAAATTGACAGTAGAACAGGCACAAATATGATCTAGAACTGAAATGTACTAACTTTTAACACCAGAGCAGGCGTGACATATTCTGAGAATGATCAGGAACACTAACTGGTTCCAGTTGGATGACTGGAGGATGATGGGATGATAAAAGATCATGGCGAGGAAATAATGATCTGACGAACAGGTGAGCGGACCTTCCTTACATGGGAAGTCCTGATGTCACGTTAATACGGGGATGCTGCAGACCCGCAGATTCACGCCTGCAGCAGCGAATCTGGTGTGATCTCCAGCCTGATCACAACTTCCTCGTTCCTCGCTGCCCCTGATGCACTTAAGCATCTGCCCCTAAGCTGATGACAGCTTCAACACACCTCGCTGCTTAATGATAGTAATGCATGTGATGTTTAGACAGTGACTCGTCTCAGAAACATAGAATTCCCCGACAGAATTGTTTAGAAAATCATCAGAAAAGTTTCAGAGTGTTTCTGTTTTAACTTAAACTTCTGTTTTCAATTTTAAGACACGTTGTCTGTGATTGTTTACAGAGTAGTGAGAACACGGAGCGTTCTCCCAGCGGCAGCCAGGTGCCTCTCGTTTGTCTAACTACTTTCATAAACTACTGTTAGGGCAAAGAATTATTCTGTCTGGTGCTTTCAGCGCTGCACAGATGTTACGTAAATGTTAAAAATATAGCCTACTGCAACTTTTGTAAAGTTCCCGTTGCCACCGGGCAGCCGCAGCAGAGACGATCTCTGAAAAATGTCCGCGACACGGACTCCGTTGTTGTCTGGAAGGTTTTTTTCCCCCAAGTTAAGAAAAGAGGCGGGCGTGTTTCCTAAATCCTGCATCAGTCCAAGCAAGGCAACTTCTTTCTGTTTTTATTTCGTTTTAGTAGCCATTAGCACTGTGCATTGTTGTGTCCGTCAGTGATATTCAGTCTACGAGGAAATCGTGCAATGACAAAGGTTCCGCCTTCCTCGAAATGCAAGCTGCGATTAAATGCGTTAATTTTTTAACGCGTTATTTTTTTCTAATTAATTAATCGTAATTAACGCGTTAAAGTCCCGGCCCTAATAATAATGTAATAATAATAATAATAACAATAATATTATTATTATTATTATTATTATTATTATTATTATTATTATTATTTTTACTATTATTATTAGAACAGCAACAACAACAACAACAATAATAATAATAATAATAATAATAATAATAATAATTATTATTATTATTATTATTATTATATATTATTATTATTATTACTATTATTATTATAACTACAACAACAACAACAATGATAATAATAATAATAATAATAATAATAATAATAATAATAATAATAATAATAATAATAATAATAATAATAGTAATAATAATAATAATAATAATAATAACAATAACAATAACAATAATAATAATAATAAATGGCTGCAGTTTGCTTGGCTACAGTTTTGGTTAATGTTTACGGTCTATGAGTGGATTATAGCAGCAGAATAATTTATATAGGTTGTAAAAATGTATAAAGCACCATCTGCATGATGCAGTGACAAGCCAGACATATTTCAAAGTGCACTCCAGTCCATTAAATCATCTACAGTGGGACGTAATGCAGAAGGACCCAATCACAGTGTGTAAATAACACCAGTCACAGCATCTAGGTGTGGTCATATACACCATGACTGATGAAATACAGAGAAAGCATGACCTAATAAAATAATTGTTTTAGGAGGTTTTGGCTCAATTGAAATAGAAATGCTTTTTTTTTTTGGCTTTCTATCTGGAGAGTTGTTCAACACCACCACCAGGTGCAGCTCTAATCGTCCAGGACAAAGCAGGCAGGTGATGATAATAAAGCTGCTTTCCTTCATTCAAAAATGTACTCTATTAGATTAAATCACAAACGCTGGAGGACTAAATGGGTAGTACAGAAGTGAATATGAATACCACTTTGGCAGAAGGCGTCTTCTTGTACACAAAAGTCTTTTTAATCAACTAAATTCACCAAAACTGCAAAAGGTACACTTTAATAGAGGGCTGGACTGAGCTGGAGCCATGTCGAAGGAGAAAAGGGGAACGAGGTTAAATATAAAGATACAGTATGGTGCCCAACATTCAGAGTCATCCCGTACTTTTTGACACGTAACCTCTAATTATCTTCATGTAATCAAGTGGTCTTCAGCCACTCTGAGAGATGACCCAATGATGTGGGTTCCAGTCTGTCTGGTCTGATCAGATGTTAGTGGCGCTAGACGGTGACACAAATCCAGTGTATCAGTAAAACCGCCGAGGACATCAGTAGCTGTCCTCTCACAGCCAACAGCCACCAACACATCCGTTCACCAAAGAATAAAAAACAAATGAAAAGGTGTTTCCAAACCTCTGAGTGGTGCTGTAAAACAATGTTGGTAATCAGCTGGTCTCACGGAGCAGGACACCTGGACACCAGTCCATCACAGGGACGTCCCGCATTCACTCACACATAGGGACAAATAAGAGTCTTCTGTTAATTTAACAGGCGGGGTTTTGGTCTGTGGGGTGAAAACGGAGCGCCCGGAGAACGCCCAGCAGGAGAACATGATAACTAGTGTGTGTGCTGGCAAAACTCTGGTGATGCAATAAATATCACAATACACGGAGACAGTGTTGTGATAGTAAACCCAGATGGTCATTTTTAAGACTGAATTTAATCATAAACCTGCTGTTAAATATTGATTGGGTATCATAAAATGAAATATTGCAACATGTCAGTGCATCAATACTTTCTTACACCTCAAGTGCTAACTCAGCAGAGAGAAGCCTCAGCCTGGGTTTGAACCTCCGATCTTCTTGCTGTGAGCAGAAACAACTGCGTCACCGTGCAGCCGATGAGATGTAAACTCAAACACACCGAAGGTGCAACTCAGTCACGTTGTAGCTGATATCTGGGCTGTTAGCAGTCAACCACCACTCGTGCTCCTCCCTCTAAACGTTTGTGTGCTAGTTCATTTTAGATGATATATATATATATATATATATATATATATATATATATATATATATATATATATATATATATATATATATATATATATAATATAATGTTTTATCATGAGTTTTAGTGCTGATGTCAAGGCTCGCGGGCTTTTCTCGAGTCCTGATCAATAAAACAAACCAGCAAATGTTGAGGATTTACAGTGATTTAAATGAATTTGTGTGCTTGTGTTCCATTCCAGCTGCATGGCTGGATGGAAGCAGGTACCTTTCTGTCATTTCTAATGTACGGTGTTCATCTGAAGGTAGATTAAAGCACAGCGCAGCCTTTGTTGTTTTTACACACGTTTTTTTTTTTTAGATCTGAGACAAACACAGTCATAAATAATTCAGTGGCTGAAGTGGATAAAGGCTAATTCTCATTAAATATAGCAAAACGTTTGTGACATTTTAGCAGGGAACTGTGACAAAGATGGCCATGGTTCATCCACCTCTGCAGGAATCAGGTGATCTATTTGTGCTGATGTCATGTTTACCCAGGAGGCCCAGCCGAATGAATAGTAACAGTCTTCCATAACTACTAAATTCATGCTGAGAGTTCCTGCAGAAACTATAAAATAAAAACAGCCCCCCCCCCACACCCCCCCACACACACACACTTTTTTTTTTTTTTTTACTTTACCTCCCTGCAGCCTCCCCTGCCCTGCCTCGAGTGTCCTCCCTCTCCTCTATGATTGCAGTGCAGGTGGTGTTGTCGATAAGCCAAAATCAAGTCTGGCTCTTCAGACAAATTATTCTTTAGTGGTTTGTAAAAAAGAAAATGCAGGAAGTACAAGAGCCTGCAGGAACACTGACTGAGCAAACGGCTGTGACTTTAACCAGAAACAGCGATGGACCAAACAATGATTTATTTATTTCTTTGCCACGTGAAAATTATGGAGCCGGCAACAACGGCGTGTGCGCTGCAGCAATGATACACGTTTAGAGCAGCGTGGTGAAAGGAAACCTTTGGTGCATTCAGCCGGATCAGTGAAAGCTACTCCTGCTTCTGTTATCAATCCACATTTTGTTTTTAGATTCATTCTTTTTCATTGATTTAAGCTTTTCTCTGTCAGAAATCACTTCTGCAGCCTCCTCCTTTATCATAAAATGCTGCTTCTGATCCACCCTGATGTGAGTTGTGTTCACAAGCGTTACCGATAATAGCAAAATCATGATTATTACAAATCGTCCGTTTGATGGATGTGTTTCACTGGAAGGACAAGCTAAAAAAAATCAACCAAGTCTAACAGAAATAAAGACGTTTTAGTTTATTCAATGTGATACAAAGTGTGATGTATGAACTGGACGACTGATCCAGCAAATGGCATTTTGGTGAATAAAAGATCGCATGTGACACAGATACAAGATGGACTCAAAAAGAAGAAAACTAAAAGGTGTAAGCTGTGTCTGCTGAGCTGCGTTCAATCTAGCTCCTGCAGGTTTACTCCAGCCGACATCCTGGGTTAAATCCAGACACAGTTACCCACACACAGACAGCTGAACATAGATCATTAAGCTCTAGGATTTTATTTTGAAGGATTTCAGTCCTAAAACTGTGAAGCACCACATCTGGCTGCTGGGTGCATATACATATGCTATTTTTAATTATAGTGTTTTCCTTTTTTTTTAATGAGTTTGAAAGTTTCTCCCTCTAAATCAAACATCATTGTTATTGTTAACTGATTATTCACAATTAACAATATTATTAAAATACTTTAAAATTTGTTTAAAGAAACAACGCTCTGGGCAACGCCACGTTAGATGCCATGCTTCCTACTACGGGAGCCCATGAGGACAAAATGCATTTGCTGATTTGTAACAAACGGTTATAAAACCTTCGTCGTTTTTAAATGTTGTTGTTTCATACGTTTATCTTTATACTTGTTGCCAGTGCTTGTCATTTTACTAAAGTTTTCAATCCCCAGGGCTTTTTGACCCTTTTGGGCATCCGTTGGTAAGGTCTTACTCCAACAGAAAAATACTGCTTGCTTGCAACGATTTAGGTATCTTCTGCCCCCTATCGCCAGGAAAAATACACACTGTCACTTTAAATATGCACAAAAGTACTCTGATGAACTGACATTTGTTCCACAAATGAATCATCAAGCACTCTCTCACCGTCCTTGTTTCTGGGAAGCTGCCTCCATGTGACAATTCAAGGATTCAGAAACGTAACCACTGAGCTAACGTGACACTAATGGTAGCAACTGTTACCACGGAAACCCTCGAAACCAAGAACAGGAGTTGGTAACCTCTGACTCTGGCTCAAATGTAGCATTAACCAAAAATAATGTGATAATAAAGATGTTGGTTTTAGAGCAGTGGGCCAGCTTTAGCTGTCTGTGTTTGTGGTTTACGTCTGTGACAGAATGGAAATAATAATCCAGGTGATCAGTTTACTCCACTGCTTTGTTTGTTTGTGACTTTCCACAAACATAAATAATTTTCAAATAATTATTACTAGAATGAAATGTTTGTCTTTCAGAAACAAAAAGTGAATAAATGTTTAACAGTAACGGGTAAATAGCCAGCTCTTTCATCCTCCGTTCTTTTGTCCTGAAGGGGAACGGAAACCATCAGCAAGTCATTCCAGTTTATTAAATTTCATAAAGTACCACACATGTTTTAACATGTGTATCTTAAGGGCTGCAGCTGCTAGCACTGTTGCCCCGCATTACAACAGCTGCAGGTTCAAATCCAGGCCACAGACTATATGTGTGTTCTCCTCAGGACTTCTCCAGGTACTCTGATTTCCTCATGCCCATCAGGTTAACTGGACACAGGAAGCTGTCTCTAAGTGTGTGTCCTTGTGATGGACGAGTGTCCAGGGTGTCCCTCGCCTCTTGCCCGACAGGAGAGGCTTGACACGGGGAATCAGTAGAGGATGCTCAGGCTCCCGCCTCAGCACCACTCCTGGTGAAGCTCCTCTAGATTTCTGTACGGATCCTCTCAGGGCTGCGGTTCTTCTTGTTTCTGGAGCACCTTTTGCTACCACATGTTCTCCTTCCACACAACTCCAAATGGTAAATGGCTTGTATTTGTGTAGCACCCTCTTAGGGTTCTACAGACCCCAAGGTGCTTTACAACACTATCAGTCATTCACCCATTCACACACTGGTGTAGCTACAGCTGCCCTGAGCCACGCTGATGGAAGCGAGGCTGCCTAACATAGGGGCAACCAGTCCCTCCGACCGCCACAAGCAAGCTGGGTGGGTTAAGGATCTTGCCTAAAGACACAACAGCAGCATTCTCTGGCAGGAGCTGGAATTGGACCTACAACCTTCCAATTACTGGGCAACCAGCTTCACCCCCCATATGCCTCGCCTGCCTGATGTCAGTAACCTAGGAACAAGCAGCTTCTTTAGCAATGTCCTTAGCTTCCCCTCGTATTGGAGGGTGTCTTTTGGACATCGGTCCAGTCAGCTGTCTTCCTCACGATCCTGCTGACCCAAACTGAGATTATCTAAAGGCTCGGGAAACTCTTGCACGTGTTTGGAGACATGGATCACTTAAATCTGTAATGCATAAATGTAATAAATGAGTTTCACATTTCTGAAATCACCGGTTTATACTGTAGACTCCTGAGTGCTTGTGCTGCTAAGGCTCATGGGAAATGATCATCATTAGAACAGTGACACCGCGAGTGAGGAGGATGTGTCAGGTGAAGCCCTCATGCTTCAAGTTAATTATTGTTTGTTTAAGCCACGTTCTTTATAAATAATTATAAATATATGTGATAATTAGTTGTTTTTTTACGTCTTCCAGCTTAAAGTGTGCTTTGTGATCCTGGGTGGATAATATGTGCCAGGTAAAATGATTGTAAAGGTTGTAGACCACAGATCTAGATGGTAGGCTCTTATTAGAACACTGTTTGTACCATAATTACTGTGTCACAACATCATAGGTATAATTGCACCTTTTATAAACGGTGTAAACCTGGGGAATAGAAGTGTCAGCACCCAGGTAGTCACCTTCACAATCAAAGTCCAACAATTGCAAAAATTATTCAAATGTTTATAAGAATGGAAACGAAGAGAGACTGCAAGAACACTATAGAGAGGTGCAGAGGCAGTGTGGTGTTGCTATAGTAACCCGTACACACTCCTGCCTGCCTCTGTGCAGGCTGGGGAGAGGAGATGTTGCAGTAGCTGACTGGATTCCTCTGAGCAGCGTGCACGGCGGGTAATCATGATAAGTTTGTTCGATGTTGCAGTCGGCATCAGTAAGATCAGACTAATGGGTGAAGCCAGAACATGTTCTCTTCATCTGAACATGTAGGGTCAGCGTGGATTATGTTAGCATGCGTTCCACCGAGGAAGGTAGCAAACAGTAAAAGACATGCACACATGCATTGTAACTGGAGCTTCACAAAGGTGAACAGAGACGTCACTGCAGCTCAGTGAGCTCATGCAAATACAGAAATACCCAAACAACTTTTAGCTAAACTGCTCGTAAACATCGTCATAGTCTCTGAGTTTCTTGAATCATGTCTATAATTAAATAAGTAATTTTGGTCCGTGAAGTTATGGGGCATTTTTAGCTTTAGAGACAATAAAGGCAACAGGTAATAAATGGACTAATTGGTCCATAATGTAAACTGATGGATCTTAATATTTTATAGGCAAGCAGCAACTAGTTTGTTGTGATTTTGATCTGTTTCAAGTAAAAGTAGTGATGGTCCGGCAACACTGACGCACCGGCACATGTATCTGGCTCATTAGAGCCTCAGCCGTGTCAGTGTGCACATCGTTTAGGAAGTAGTCATGTGATCAATACAGCTGCTGTGTCGCTCGTCAGTGAAGCATTGAACTGTATTTAAATGCAGGAGCGTCTATCCGTCCGCGGGATGAGTTTCTGCCACAAGTGCATCTTTTGAAGCTAAATTATTCCACTGTTACATCAAGGAGCCAGGAAGAAAAAGCAAGGTGGTTCATGATGGACTGTTTTGTTCTCATATAGACAAATAAGTTATTTGTCTTGATTTCCTTCTTCATCCGGTTCCTCAGTTTCTGCCTGATCCATCAGAATGTCGTTTTGAAACTCTTGTTTTTTTAAATCATTCATGCTATTTAATGCAGGCTTAACGTCACATGTGTTAAACTGAACTTACATAAAACAACAAAAGAATGTTGTCAGTGCTGAGACATCACAGGGAACCACATAGGAATTTGGCTGTCCCGCCAGCCGTCAGAGTGGTGGGGACCGGACCGGACCGGCCCAAATTAGATAAGCAGCCCGCCGGGACTTGATGTCAGAGCAGTCGTGCTGTTAGGTTTGCCTGCAGTGAGGTTTATGATCCAACAGGTGTCAGTAGACCAACACGGTGACACGGTATCGATACAGCTATGTACAGTAATGTGCCAAAACGCTTCACGAGGCCTCATCTACCCATCACTAACTAAAAGTATCAGGATTAAATGATTCATACTGGTTTCCAGTGCACCATACCATACCAGTTTATTTCTATGGCACTTTTAAAAACAGCATGGGGGGGGGGGGGGGGGGACCAAAATACCTCCCAAACAACAGCATAAAAACAGGCACATAAAACACAGATAAAACAATCAATAAGAGCAGAAAAAGGCAATAATGCATAGGATATAAGTTTAAATATATACATAAAAAGGACTCATCTAAAAGCCAAATCATAGAAACGTGTCTTCACCCTTGACTTGACTTGTGTGTGTATGTGTATGTGTGTGTGTGTGTGTGTGTCTGTGTGTGTTTGTTTGTGTGCGCACGTGTGTCTGTGTACGTGCGCACACACACACACACACGTGCTAGCATTTTGGCTAGATGCTAACATGCTGTTAGCATCTAGCCAAAAATACAATATTGTTATAAAATGTGCTGTCCCACCACCTGGTGGTTTTGTCACTGAAATGCTGTAACGTGTTTGAAAAACATGCCAAACAATTGTCTGTCAAAAAAGTCTAGTTTGACATAAGGAACCTGCCTCCAGCCCTTTTCTGTTTAGTTAAATGTAGTCAAACGCGTGAGAAATAGACATGGAAAGGCTCCTGACTAAAAAGAGGGGGAATTTATACACAATAAAAACACTTTGTGACTAACCCCGTCTTTCCACCGGAGCTGTCAGCAGCACGTTACTGCAGCAGCACGACATAGCTGCTGATAGGAACCGCTGTGGTCAGCAGAACCTTTTCCACCGGAGCCGTCAGCAGCGCGAGTCGGGAGCAGCATGTCGTGGCCTTTACGCGCCGGTTCTATTTTCTACGTGTGACGCCTCTGAAACGGGTCAAGTTTGACATTTTTGGGGAACGAAAGACAGGAAATCGGACGCGGAAACGGAGCGAAGCTCCCGAGATTTTCAGAATAAAGAAACGTACTGCCTTCCGGTTGCTTTACTTTAAAAAAGGTTACTAACTGTGCGGCCCCGTGAGAAGTTATCACCTAGCTAGCGGTCTCCTTTGTTTTTCAGGTCCATATTGGCGATTATAAAACGGACAGAACATAAAACACAAACCTTTTGGAGCCATGTTGTAGTTTTCTCCTGCTTGTTGTTGTTGTTTACTGACGAAGTCACGCGTGTGACTTCGTGCTCTGTCGGTGACAGCTGCTCCCCTGCTGCTTCGCGTCTCGTGGGAAGGGCCAAGCAGCAGCTTACGCGAGCGAGACGTGCTGCTGCAGTAACGTGCTGCTGATGGCTCCTGTGGAAAGGAGGGGTAAATTGCAATAAGATGTGCAGAGCTGTGACAAATTTTTTGCAGTTACAACATCTGCCACATGTGACTCAATCACACATACATGCAACACTGGAGCAACGAGAATACGGCGCAACAGTCCAGTTATGCCAGTTACCCAACTTAGACTGAGACACCATCTAAAGGCTTAGGAACCCTTTGCAGGTTTTCTGGATTCATTAACTGATTACAGTGTGACACTTTGAGTCTAGAATACTGAACCTTTACACAATAATCTAATTGTTTGAGAGTTTGGATGTGGGGTTTTCATAAGCAGTAAGCCATAATCATCAAAATTACAGCAAAGAAAGGCACAAATATCTGGCTTTCTATGGAATGAGTCCATCTCATAGATTAGTTTAACCTTTTAAAGGTGTGGTTTCCTGAAAAATATACGTTTTAAATGATTATTTCCGAATTTTATGGGTCACTCTGAGATTTTCATTCAGAACATGGAAAATAGTCTCCTACACCTATCTCCTGCAGTAGCTTCAGATAGAAAATAGACGGTGAAACTCTAGGATTAGAAAATCCTGACAGATCTACGTCACACTGTCACTGAACATTCATGGATTTGTACCTTGACTCGCGACCGAGAAGGCTGTTGTTGTTCAGCGTCCAGGAAACAGCAGAGAACGTCCAACTAGTAGAAGCTAACCATTAGCATTAGCAACTCCACCACACAGCAGAACTTCTCCAGGCTTGTGTTATTTGTGGAGATAAAACATTCATGTTGCAAAGTAAACCGAGTCTGTTGGGTTGATTTATCCAATCAGAGGTGAGATATCCTAATGTCAGGAAAAAGTCAAGACCTGCCGTCTGAAGCTACTTTCTTAACTAAACGAAGTCGAGTTACTGAAATAAAAGAACTTTTGCACCATATTATAACCATTTAAAATAATGTACAACACCTATATAACTTTTCTAGTTTCACCCGTAAATGTTGTCACAAAAGTATCAGAAGCATCTATTGTGTCTGATTCCAACAGCAATGTATTTCCTTTCAGCAATGTCCTCCGCATTTGACCCATCCCCGTGGGGAGCGGTGGGGATCTTTTAACCCCCCAATCCAACCCTTTAACGCTGAGCGTCAAGCAGGGAGGCATTGGGTACCATTTTAAAAGTCTTTGGTATGACATGACTGGGATTTTTGAAGTTTGAATCCCCAGTCCCAGAGCGGACACTCTGGGTACAACTCTACAAGCCCCCCCCCCCCCCCCCCACACACACACACACACACACACACACACACACACATACACAGAACTTTGATGACTTTGTGTGTGAGGAATTTGGTCCACAAACATTTCAAATATCTATAAAATTTCAGTGATTCAGAAGCGAGGCGCTGTGATTCATGCTAGATTGAGAACTCTTGCAGATGTTTAGAAATCACTAACAAATGTAGCGTGTGACAACAGTTCCAGCTCATGCATTATGCTTTTTATTCTATATGTTTCCATTAGCTCCATGCAGAAAGACCCCAGGCTGGGAAGCGAACCCAGGACCTTCTTGCTGCAAGGCAACAGCTCTAACCACTGCACCACTGTGCAGTGGTTAGAGCTTTTTCTGCATGGAGGTTGCATGTTCTCCTTGTGCATGCGTGGGTTCTCTCCGGGTACTCCGGCTTCCTCCCACCGTCCAAAAACATGACTGTTAGGTTGAATGGTCTGTCTAAATTGTCCTTAGGTGTGTGTGTGTGTTTGTGTGTGCATGGTTGTTTGTCCTGTGTGTCTCTGTGTTGCTCTGCGATGGACTGGCTCTGTGTCCAGGGTATACCCCGCCTAATTGACTGCTGGAGATTGGCACCAGCCCCCCCGCGACCCTACGTGGACTAAGCGGGTTCAGAAGATGGATGGATGGATGGATGTTTCCATTAGCAGTTACTGAGGGTTCATATGACTGACCTCCTGGCTCTTCCTAAATCTTTGGATCAGGTGTTTATTAGCTCCTATGCTCCCTTTACTCCCTCCAATATGACTTTGTTTTTCCACTGCATGAGAAAGCTGATGTGTGACACAAGAGTGAGAGAAGAAGTGTGAATTGTGTAAGTCTCACTTTCAGTGTGAGTGTTTGCAGCTGTGGCTGATGACTCTTGTTTCAACACGACTAAAAACAGCTCCAACTGTCTTGTCTTAAAGTGTTTAAAAGTAAACACGTGAACACCACTCAGGCTTATGTAAGGCAGGAAAATGCTAAGAGACGTTCCATCCCTGCGCCTAATTACCACAAACACACACAGGATTTAAAGTAATCCATGAAAACAGGAAGGGAAGCGGCACATTCAGGCTGAGATCAAAGCTCCTGAGCAACAACATTGTTTGTGATCCATGGCTCGTAAGCCGCAGCACCTGAGTGTACATTTCTCAGAAAAACAGCCTCCAGTGGTGATGATTAGCTCTCTTGTGGAGTAGCAGGGTGGATTGTTAGCCAGCTTCAAGGAAACAGTGTGATGCTAGCTCCTGTATCCGAGGTCACGCTGCTGTTTGCTTTGGTTCCTTTCTCCGTCTAAACTGCTCTCCTTTAGACATTTATCACCTCCCAGCTGTCGGTTAGCTCTCTCTCCTCTGGTGTTGTCGCTCTGCCTGCTTTCACCGTGTCGATACGCACATCTCCCTCCGCTCTGGTGTCTGCATGGGCCCACGTTTCCATTGTGAGGCTTTCTCTTTTACAAGCATGAAGGAAGTCTGCAGATGCCAGTCAGCTCTGCCCAGAGGCATGGTGGTTATTTTGTGAAGGTGGTGGCTATTATTAATAATCACCATAATTACAGTGGAAGGGGAAAAGCCCGTAGCTCTCCGGTGAGCATCACTCCCTCGCGGTTTGCTAGCTCAGCAATAAACGAAAACCTTTAACCTTGGAATGTTCCTCTCCACCATCATGTGGAGGCACCTGATGTTTCCTAAATGTGCCAATAAAACCTCAGTTTGATCCAATCTGCAGATTAGTGCACAGCATCAGCCTTTCTGCAGCCTAAACTCAGTCATGCGTTTAAATCCTATCAACCTTGTTCTTCTTTTAAACTTTTTTGTTTATTTGGCAGATGCTTTAATCCAAAGCGACGTACAATTGTTAACCTATAGGGCATGCTGTGATCTGTGGTGGAAACCACCATACCCGGAGGAGACCCTCGCGTGCATGTGGAGAACATGCAACTGCGCGCAGAATGCTTCGAACCTGCAACCTTCTTGCTGCGAGGCAACAGTGCTAACAACTGCACCACCGTGCACTTTTTTTGACCAAGTTTGCCCAGATTTCGTGTCATACGTCCGCATTAAATGCAGTTGAAACAGCTTTTAGCCTATTAGCATTTAGCTCTCTCTGCCGTATGTTTTTAAACACCATCCCATTTTCATCTTCACAAAGAATAACTACCAAGTTTTCCACATCATGTGTGTTTTTTCCTCATTTTTTTCTACTTTTCATCGCATAAAAGATGAAAGTTAAAGCACCTGTTTCTGATTGGAAGATCTGCAGTATTTTCTGCTGTTTCTGGAGAATAAAAAAAGAAGTAAACTTCTGTCTAGTCTCAAAGCTTTTTGCTTACCAAGAACAAATGTTAAAACCCAGATTGTCCATACAGCTGTTCCTGTCGTCATGAGTGTTTGTTTAAAACGTGTTCTCAGAGCATTTGCACATGTGACGCTCCCAGTAACTGGAGACTGGTAATACTAGGTCATCTTTGCAGTTACACACACACACACACACACACACACACACACACACACACACACACACACACACACACACACACACACACACACACACACACACACACACACCTTTATTGACAACCTCAACGAACAAACGTTACGTTCTGTTATTTACTGGGATTTTTAAGGATTCATATGTGGAAATGAGTTAAAATGTCATAATAAGTTTAAAACTACCATCACTAAAAGAATATCAGGCCCTGTCCACACGTAGCCGGGGATCTGCCAAAACGTAGATATTTTTCTACGTTTTGGCCTGTCATCCACACGAAAACAGAGTTTTTTCACATGAAAACGGATCTTTTTAAAAACTCCGGCCAAAGTGAAGATCTGCGTTTTCTCCGTTTTGGGTGTCTGCGTGTGGACGGACAAAACCGGAGTTTTAAGGTCCGCAACGTCACTTTCCACGACAAAAAATGCTGACATCACGTGTGCGACCTGTGTTTACACTAGCCGGCATCATGGAAGCCCTCAGAGCTGCGCTCTGTCACTACCCGATCCATCAGTTGTCCAAGCGCTTTCTGCTTGTTTGTTTTTGCAAGTGGAATCACTGCTCATTGCGGAAGACCACAGACGAAGGACGAGGTTAAGAATGGGGAGTACTGCCACCTACAGGTCTGGCATGTCCATAACAACGTATTTATCCGGGTACGTGTGGACAGAGTTTGTTTTAAAAACGAGGTGGTGTGGATGCAAGTTTTTGGAGGGGCGGATATTCGTTTTAAAAAAAACCCGGCTACGTGTGGACTAGGCCTTAGAGTAAGGCTTATCATTACTGGGGTCAAACCTATGAGTTCACATCAGACTGGTAATATTGCTGTAAGAGTCTACATTTACTGGGACCGGTCTGTTGCCCGGGCAGACCCCCAGATCCCCGAGGAGGGTCATTCAGTACAGTTAGGCTTAAACTCCAATACCACCGTGATTCCTTTATATATCAAACAGACCATTGAAAAGCCACATGTATGGTCATTCAAAAAGCAACTGGAGCTTCGGCATGCATGCTCTCGAATACCCTACGCTAGGCCCCGCCCACTTAGTGAGCGGGCCCCCTGCCGCAGTTGTCTGTGTGTGAGACACGTCTAATTCTGTATGAGAAGGTGTGAATTTGATTGTGTTTGAGCCATATCTGATGTGAATAAAGAGTCACAGTCTTATTAAAAATGGACTTATTGTACTCATGGTCCGATGGAAAACTGAAGGCCAAGTGGCAAACACTAGTACCGATGGCACACACACCTTAACTCACACTAGTTGGATAAGACTAACTCGTCACTTGGTGAGTGTGGAGAGCGTCTACCTGACTCTAAATCAGATCCACCTGTAGACCTCCAGATTTCATAAAGCTCGCTGGACTCTGCTCATAAATGATTCACGCTTTCTGCAATATCTTATTGACCTCTGCCAAGGACATTTGAATGGGCATTGGTCTTGACACGATTGGCCAATCACAGCCTCCAAATGGAAGACATGCAAAATGCAAAGGTGGAGTGGAGAGCTGAATAATGTGGCTCTTTGCTTCCCACTGCGGTGAGAATGAAATGTATGAAGATGAAGCCTAATGATACTTGTCTGCTGCTAATGCAGCCCGAGACTGATAGCCTGCTTGGTTCCCGTCTGATAACGAGAGCGGATCCCGCTATTAGAAAACATTAGGAAACATAAATCTGGAACGGCCTTTTCTGAGCACTCGCGATGATTTAGATGTTGGTTCTGGTTTATATTTTAACGGTAACTGATGGTGCTGCTGGCTTAGCTGCAGCAGAACTTGCTGTTTAGCACAAAGGTGACACACTAAAGTGTGTTTTAACCTCACAGAATTCACAGTCTTGTACGGATTCTTGGAATACGTTTACCACATTCCATAAAAATATCTTGTTTTTCCTTCTCTGTGCACTCAGAGCCAATTTATGGCCAGAAATGTACTTCTTTCTTTTGTTCGTGGATTGTTGCATTTTTTTCTTAGAACCAGATTGTTTTTCTAGTCGTATAAACCACTGACAATGCTGTATAATAAGTAAAATATGAGGATAGCTGTCCTCTATATAAAGACATTAAGTTGGTGTCTCAATGGATGGCTACGAGGAAATTCTCAAAATATCTAAATGTTTACGAGTTTTCTTCCCTCTTGTTTGTCACAGAGCCTTGCAGCTGCACGGCGTTGCAGCTGGTAGCACTGTTGCCTTGCAGCAAGAAGGTTGCAGGTTCAAATACTAACTGTGTCATTTCTACTTGGAGTTAGCATGAACTCATAAGAAAGGTTTGTCAAATTCCAGCTGACAATCTGCATGTGTGGTTCTGTCTCGAACCATTTTACAGTCCAGGCGTCAGCTTTAGATCCCCTTTTACTTATGCTCTGCCCAGTAGAGAATGAGGGTGTGTGAATGAGCTGTGAGACGAGAGAAAGAGTGTGAGTGAGTGAGTGAGTGAGTGAGTGAGTGAGTGAGTGAGTGAGTGAGTGAGTGAGTGAGTGAGTGAGTGAGCGAGTGAGTTACTGGTTGGATCAATCTGTCCCTGTGATGGAGCGAAGACCTGCTCCAGACACCAGCTTCTGGTGAACTTACTGACTTTAGAAGATGAAGAAGCATGTTTAAAATTCTACGGTCACAAATGAAAAGCTCTGGTCTCTTCTGATCTTCAGCTCTGAGACAGTCAACGTCAGCTGATCGTCATGTCTTTGTGTACTCTAATTGTTGTGCCCATAGAGCAGTGGTTCCTAACCTGGGGGTCCCGACCCCCACAAAGGGGTGCCAAAGCCTCTCAGTGGGTCGCCAGGACCTCTCCACTTTAAGGTGTTAAAACTTCATTTATTACTTGTTTATAGCCTACATTTTGCTCACATTTTTTTCATGAGTGAAAAGTTTACTGATATTAAGACAGGAAATAATTAGTACAGAAAGAGTAACACACTTTTAAGAACATTTTGCTCAGCTCACTGTTTTATTTTCAAGTGTCAAAAGTTCATTAAAGATAGGACTGGTGGATTAATCACAGCGTTTACAGTAAATAATCTAGTATAAACAGTAATATACACATTTAAGTACATTTTGCTCAGTGTATTTTTTATGTGTCAAACGTTTGTTGAAAGGAATGATTGATTTATCAGTGTTTACAAGAAACAATGTGTTCAGAAAAGTAATACAAACTGTCAAGCACATTATGCTCTGTTTGGTTTTGTTAATGACTTTGTTCTGTACTGGAGTCTACTATTACTGTTATCTATTGAATCAAAGCATATTAAAATGTGCTTGAACAATTTTATCATTTATTAATACTGTTTGTACTGGAAGAGAGAATGGGAGGGGGTCGTCAAAAATGTTACTGGTGAAAACGGGGTCCCTTGGGAAAAAGGTTGGGAACCACTGCCATAGAAGATGTAGAACTGAACAACTGTCCTCTTTAGTACATGATCTGTAGAAAAATGGACCTATAGGAACATGTTTATGCTCAAACACTCCAGGCACCACAAGCTGCTACTAATGCTGGTAATATTCCATCTGAAGGCATTCTGGGTAATGTAGGCCAGAATCACAAGGAGAAATCCCTAGTCATATGTTGATCAGTGGTTCAGGACTAAATTCTACCAAGTACTTTGTGTTTCTCACTATAGGTGTTTAGCTTGATGCTGTTCCTTTGGGTTTTTAAGTTCTCCGGTTTTCTATTTTTCATTCGTCGTTGTGTTTCCTGTTTTCTAGACGTCTGGACGGAGTGATGTTCGACTGTGGCTGTGACATTCGTTGGATCCAGCTGTGGCAGCAGAGAGGAGAAGCAGGGCTAAACACGCAGCAGTTGTTCTGCAGGCACAAAGCTGAAAAGATCCTGCTGAAGAACATGCACATCAACAGCTGTGGTAAGAGGACCGAGCGGTGGAGCAGCAGGGGGATAGGAGGAGAAGGAAGGAGGTAGAGGCAAAGAAAAGCAACAAAAAGCAGAGAGAAGGAAAAGGTTAGAGGACAGAGTGAAGGAGATGAGTTGACATGGGAAGAGGAGGAGGAGGTGTGACAGAGGTCACAGGGTCAATCTGGTGTGAGGAGCTGTGTGTAGGTTCTGACAGGCTCCGCTGTTTAATGTCCACATGGTGATTCATCCCTGTGTGTGTGTGTGCGTGCGTGTGTGTGTGTGTGTGTGTGCGTGCATGTGTGTATGTGTGTGTGTTTTCAGACCTACCTGAGATAAGCGTGAGTCACAGCAGTGTGCTGATGACAGAGGGTGACAATGTGACGGTGAGCTGCAACGGAACCGGACTACCGCTGCCTGAAGTGGACTGGACTGTCAGAGGGCTGCATTCCATCAATACACACCTGGTCAGAAACACACACACACACACACACACACACACACACACACACACACACACACACACACACACACACACACATACACACACACACACACACACACACACACACACACACACACACACACACACACATACACACACACACACACACACACACACACACACACACACACACACGGCTTAAAATACCTCCACAAACAAACAACAAAGGTACCAACGGGCATCAGAGCAGAACTATTTTAGTGTGATGTCAGAAAGGTTTCCCATTTCTGTTCCCTTTCAGGTCAGTTTCTGACAAAAACACAAGAATAATCCCGTCAGTCCTCGTTCAGATAAGGATCCGTGGTGTAGTCCTCCTTCTCTGTCATTGACAACGTCTCAGAATGCACCCTGGCAGCTGAATCTTTGGCTGATCTCTAATTTTCCGTCTGATAAAGTCTTTGCTGCCCCTCTGGTTTTGGTCGACGCAGCTCTCTGTGGTTAGTGTTGACCAGAGGGATTTTATACCGTCTGTGTCTGGGAGAGTCGGGATGGACGGCTCTGACCTGAAGGAGCAAGGTCAGATGGCAACAGTTGTTAGTGAAGCTTGTCAGCCACGTGTCAGTGCTTCTCATTGGTCACAGGGTCACAGGGGCGGATGGATGTTGTCACATGACAAAGTACTACAGCACATCTAGAAGTGGCTAAACTCCATCCATGATGTTTTTGAATACATAGGATTTTAAATACATAGGATACATTCAGACCATGATTCTGCCACTAATCACATTAGTACTGAAATTAAAGCTAAAATGAATCCCCAAATGATGCATTTGACAGACAAGTATCATTTGTAAAGTGTGTTTTATATTTACTGCCTCACATGCATGCTCCTATTTTGTAAGACATACATTTCCTCCCCTTCTGAAGGCTAAACTCACTGTGTAGTTTGAAGAAGTCATCACAGAAGTAAGGATAAAAAAAACAAGTGACGTATAAAACTAGCTGTATGCATGAATTGTGTCACATAGTACGTTATCTGAAAACCATGATTTTTAGCTCAGTGACTTCCTGTTTGAACATACAGACCGCCATGGCAGCTCTTCCTGGGTTTTAGAGCAGAGCTTCCCACATCACATTAAGATGTCATTCGGCACATTAATATTGCTATTTAATTATAATTAATACTATTTTAATATATAAACATTATGAAACATAATCAGCACCTCCCCGTGGCTGGCTGCAGTAAAAGGTTTAAGCCCCGTCCCATAGAATAAATGAGACATTTTATTTATTGTATCTTCTAAAATGTTCTCTGATCAGTTTTTGCAGTAGCTGACTCCAGTAGCTGCTGTTTGTTTACAAACAACAGCAGAGCCACTGTGTGCTTTTATTTTTGACTTTACAGATGAAAATGATTTCATTAGGCTTCAAATATTTGGTGAAATGACGGAATTATTCCAGCCAAAAGTAAACGTTTTAGGTATTTCAGGAAAATTCTACCGGACCATTGGAGTGTTTAATTCTCAACTGTGCTCTGTTTCCTTCAGCAGGAGTTTAACTAACGAATTACTAACCTTAGTTTTAAATAGATGATGACGTTTCTAAACCCCAGCAGGATGGGGCTGTGTGCTTTGCTGAGTATCCTTCACACGTCTGACCCGCTCTTCTCCTCCCACAGTCCAACGTCTACTGGCCCAACACCCACTCCATCAACCTGAATCTGTTCAACCTCAGCCGGGAAGACAACAACTTCCAGCTGACCTGCATCGCTGAGAACGTGGTGGGGATGACCAACTCCTCCATCCAGCTGAATGTGCAGTGTGAGTCAGATGTTTCTGTGACTCAGACGTGTTCATGTGTCCAGAAGCTCAGATGCCACAATAAATATTACAGCTTCATTCTGGTTATGAGGAGGAGAAATCTGCCTTCGTCATGACTAAACATATCTTAGATTTCAGCTTGGATTCTATCCAAGTGACATTAAAGTAAGTTGACTCCAGATATTTATCTTTAAACTGACGGAAGTTGTGCTTGTTTATGTTTAACATCATCAAGAAGATGGTATGCTGAAAATCAGTTTCTCAAAATAAATCTCGTATCTGGGCCTTGTGTTTACACACTTAAAGAGCAAGTCACCCCCAAATCAAACTTTTTCTGCTGATAAACTATATAAATGAGTGTCTAATCGTGCTACAGACACGTGTAGTCAACAATTTGGTACTTCAGTGCATCTTAGTTAAAATTTAAATATTCTGCCTAAAACTGTCAATGTTGCGCCATCGTCAGGGAAAATTCTGCACTGTATTTGAATTTAAATCAGTCACCGCTATTGGCTAAGAGGTATGCTATGATGTCATCTGGTACATTATGATGTCACAATGCCATTGTGAGCCTGTGTGTGTGTGTATTTGTTAGCAGCTCTGCCCTCTCGGTCTGCCAAGCAACAGCATTTGTTGCATTTTTCAAACATGAAGTGGGAGTGAAGTAAGTTTCTTGTACGGGGTGACTTGCTCTTTAATAAAAATACCAGCATTTATTAATGACACATTGTTACTGTTGATAGATATTTAGTTTGGTTTTTAATTCAATCTCTAATTAAAAATCATCCTGTTTTGTCTTGTTTTGTTTCCTTTATGATGACTGACCTAAACAGTGGAAATCCCCGTATTCTAAATACCGTCAGTCACCACCACCGAAAGCAGTTTAACCAGTGAACATCTGGGCCTCCTTTTGCATTTGGAGTTCCAGGAGACAGTCCTTCTACAAAGGTCACAGCGTCTGTCTCCTGCTCATTGATGTCTTAATGCCACCAATCTAGTTTATAAATAATGTCAAACAGAGCGGCTGAAATGAGTTTTCTCTGCAGGGTGTCTGGGCTCTCCCTTAGAGATAGGGTGAGAAGCTTGGTCATCCGGGAGAAGAAGTCGCACTGGACTATAAGTCGCATTTTGGGGAAAATTTTATAATTTTTCTTACAAAATCTGAGACCAAGCATTTGACATTGCAAGACAAGTACCGGTAACAATAACAGAATAAACAATCAGGGCGCAGCAGCGCGCCGCGGTCTCCAGCAGAGGATGGCGGTGTTTGAAACCCTCCCAGCGGCACAGGGGAGCTCATTCCTGGGTCGGAGCCGGCCGGCAGCAGCGGGGTATACATAATTTGGTATATAAGTTGCAGGACCAACCAGACTATGAAAAAAAGTGCGACTTATAGTCCGGAAAATACGGTACAGTCGGATCATTAGCTGGTGATGTTAAAAAGCTGAAACCATGTTTATAAACTGAGTTTCTAACAGTGTTTATGAAAACAGAGGCTGAAGGCAGCTCTAAGCAGCGTTCTGACTCACTCTAACTACTTGACTGGTGATTAAAAAACACCCACTTCTTCTTCCGGCTCTTGGAGAGTACAGACACTTTTTTCCTCCTCTCCTCCCTATCTTATCCCCAAGGCTCTTTGTCTTTGGGTGTATGGAGCTTCTACATTTTTTCTGGAAACTAGAAATGATTAAAAATGGACCTGGTCAGCTGGTTACTCAACACGATTGACAAAATTTTCTCAACGATGAGAACGGGAGAAGGGGCTCCCGGGTGCCCCTCTGGGACAGATCCAGTTGGGCACATCATGGACTCCTGGAAACAGTGGAACCTAATTTGCCTATCTCAGCTGTCTGTAGAGGATTCTGAAGACGTCTGGATATTTGTGGTGTTGGTGTCAGGTTTGTTTAGCTTCTTTTACCTGCAAATATGGCGTCTACTAACTGAGAGTCTCGTGGGGCCCGGAGCTCTATTGGCTCACTCCCGGAGCTCAGGGATGGATTACACCGCGCTGTGAATTCACAGACTCATATAATTGTCGATGAGTCGTAAGCTTGGAACTTTGGCTGAGATTAATGCGTTGGCACAAAAGATGGATGCGATCAAGGAGCGAGTGGATGAATCAGCACAGATTGGGATAGATTAATCTACGCCATTATTGGTTTTTGAGAGGTTGAGAATCAACAGAACTTTAAGACAGAGAAGAAATGATCTGTCTGGCCCCAAAACAATTTCTTATATGAATCTGGAGCCCTTGAGCCTGTGAGGCTTAAACACATACCCCCCCTCTGAAGAAATGTGGAATGCTGCCGTCGCCATGGCAACTCTGTCTCCCTATCCCGGCCTGGGTGGGACTGCAAGCTGTGAAGGCCGCTGAATCGTTCCAGGAGTCACTGTGCCCTCTAAACCCAACGACCTCCCACCCCTTTCCAGACTGAGGTGAAGAGCGCTGCTTATCGCGGCTGCTGCTGCTGACGTGTGGAGAGTCCCAAAACCCTACCACCCCACCTAGTGGACACTTATGTTGTGTAATGTCTGAAGTCTGTTGCATTTCTGTCTGAGGTGTTTTTTCATAGCAAGCTGCCCTCCCTGTGGAGGGTAACTCTGAAGTGCCTTTTTCCCTCCACCTGACCCAATACTCATGTAAACCCTCTGATCTCTATTATGGTAGCGCGACTCGGGTTGCAAATGACCACAGTCACCAATTCTTGTCATGTGTCTATGCCTATGTATGTATGTCTGATCTCTGAATCGTGTATACTGAAACTCTAATTTCCCTCTGGGATTAATAAAGTATCTTTGGATTGAATTTGAATTGCACAAGCTGCAGGAAGATGAGATACAAGGAGCTTGTGTGTTCATGCTGATTTCATTTCGTATTCATGCCTAAATTGACTCAGAGATTTTAAACAAATCACTCGTGACCTTTTCATCGGATGTTGCCCTCCACACGTTAGTAGTTCTAACAGAATCTGTGCTAGCTAGCCCTGTTTGTGGTGGTTTAGCTGTAGAAGCAGAACGCTGGTGCTGAGACAGCTCTGGTTCAGGTTCAGCAGACCCTGGTTGGTAGCAAAAAACACTCTTATGAAATGTTGCTGCGCACGTTTATTGTGCTTGTTTTTAAGGTTTGAAATCCCTTTACTGCACAGCGACCTTGAGTTTTTAGATAAAATGTATAATAATAATAATAAATTATTATTATTTTTTTTTTATCATTATTATAACAATTATGAATAATCCACAGCAGATATATTCCTTTAGTGATGCCACGTATTGACTTCTTATTACCATGACATCCGTGCTTTGCAAGTCAGCTAACAGGGTAAACATATGTTATGGGATCTGCACTCGATTAGTGAACAGTTGTGACATCACTCACTGGTTTGGGCAGCTTGTGGGTTTGAAACTGGACAGGAGACCTTTAGGACACGAGTGGAGGTGGTGAGGGGAGATGGCCGATGGGACATTCTGACTGAAGAGACAGTGATGTGTACATTTGCCTCTGTTGGTGCACCCCAGGGCAGCTGTGGCTACATAGTTTATCATCACCAGTGTGTGAACGTGTGGATGACTGACACAGGCCATTTACCAACTACTATTGCCATCAATCACATAGATATTTTGGTCCAAAGCACACATACATTCATCGGCCGCTTTTATTTTATTTTTTTACAAATTGCAACCTATTGTACATTTCTATTTTTTGCTTTTTTTTTTGTTTGTTTTACTTCAAATCAAAGAGCAGAATTGTTGCATGGCTTTTTTAGCTTCAGGTCCAGCAGCATTTTTACTAAAATGCTGTTTGCCAACCACCGACGAAACACCAGCAGGAGACACAGAGGTTAGGAGCGTCGACATTTGCATCCCCCTAGTGGCTGGTTCCAGTATCAGTTTAGTTCCTGCTTCGTCTGGGTAAATAAGTTTGATGATTTTATGGATAAAAAAAAGCCTCAGAAATTTTTGTCCAAGCACTAAAACATTTTTATTTAGTTTTCACTTTGCTGCTGCACATATTCATTCTCTAACATGTTAAACTATAATTAGTATTTTGATTCCTAAAATCACTCTGATTAAACACAGGAGAGCAGCAATGATCAGAAAATCCAGGAAACAAAATAAAAACTTAACCCCAAACAGTTCAGAAGGAAAAATCCTGGAAACAGCCTAGTCCCTGACGTATTCACTCTAAACACTGATCTATGTTTGGAGAAGCTCTAACTTACTAACCAGCATGTTTTAGGTGTTTGATCATAATATCTATGTATTATTTAATATGTTTAACTAAATGTGCGGTGGTGCCAAGGCAAAGACACTGAACATAATGTGCAGAGTAGGACACTTTGTCTCATAAATGCAGAAAAGAATAATCAAATTCAGTGGAGCTCATCCTCCGGGGAGCAGGAAAGTACAAATATTACATCACTTCATCCAGGAGTAATGAGTACATCTCAAACTGGACACAAGGCCAAGGAACGGACCGCCAGCCTGGCTAGACACGCTAATGTGTTGTTTGGATTAAATGCAGAACGAGAGAAAAAAATGCTTCAATCGGCTGCACTGCACACTACATATGTTGCATCCAGTCAGCACGGCATCTGTATTGTTGCCTCTCAGCAGTTGTGTCTTGGTTATTAAATCTTGTTTGCTCACCTGTCATAGATGCACTGAATACAACTCAGGAGCCTAAGAAGTGGAATTGTGTTTCTTTGTTGCTGAAGGCGTTAATCAGTGAAAGCTGCTGGTGCAGTGATTGCTTGGAATAAAATCTTGTTACCTACCATGGAGAAAAGGATCTTATCCAAATTTGACTTCATCAGTTCAGCGGGGTTTGTTGGGTTTTGGTTAAAGATCTGTCAGACTTGAGCCTGATTTCGACTTCTCTGTAAGCTCAAGTGTGGAGTCACGCACTCATCAACAGAGACGTTTCCTCTTCAGACTTTGTCTCCTGGGGAGTGTTGCAAAGCAATTCCTCGCCAGGACAACAGAGGGTGTAGCGCTTTCAGAGGTATCCTGCCACCATTACTGTCACGTAGCCATATTTACTATTGTGTTTACATTGTTTTGTTGTATTTCAGAGACTTTCTAACATGAGTGAATGTGTCCCTCATTCTCCTCCACCTCTACATGCACCTCTAAACCCACCTTTCTCATAATCTCCGTCCACAAATAAAACACTTGCTACATATCCTTATCTTTAGTCACGGGTGAATAAACGTTCATATTTTTGGACTTTTTCTAGAATCGAATAGATGTTATTGATCCTGCAGTGGGGATATTCACTTGTTACCGCAACACTCAATCTGTTCCGTGTCTGCTGCTAAATATATTTTTATTCTATGAAGGGGCCAATGGCGATGCTGTTGATTCATTTAAAGGAAGCAGCGTCCTGACCAATCACAAACCAGCGAATAGTTAAAAAGTTGGGCATGTCTCTGACGGTCCTTGTGCTGATGTAAAATGGCGTTGCGTGTCTCCGCAACCACGCTGATGGAGAAGTAGACTTTAAACGTGCAGTTTAACAAATGACACAAAGTTAAAAGATCATGATAAATGATAAATGACCCGCACTTGTATAGCACCTCTCAGAGTAAGGACTCCAAAGTGCTTTACACTACACTGTATCATTCATACACACATTCACACACTGATGGTGATAAGTTACGATGTGACCACCACCAGCAGGCAAGGTGGGTTAAGTGTCTTGCCCAAGGACACAACAGCAGCATTCTCTGTCCGGAGCCGGGATCGAACCTGCAACCTTCTGATTACTGGACAACCCGCTCAACCTGTTGCGCTACTGCTGCCCCTGCAGCATCAAACACTGAGACGGCTCTCAGAGGACAACCTCAGCGGAATTCTTGCAACCTTTTATTTAAAGTTTACACAGACCTAAGATGTCCACTGCTGGAGTTTTTAGTGTGTTTCTGTTCGATCAATCAATCAATCAATCAATCAATCAATCAAATCTTTTGTCATATGCATAGTAAAGAAACATGTTTCCCCGCACAATGAAATTCTTACTTTGCTGCTACTGGGTTTATGGTTGGTAGCCTGACTTAAGTCAGGAAACAATGAATCGATCTCCAGTATGTTGTTTAAAACACATATTGATTAGCTCTGAAAATCAAGCAAACAGCATGTCAAAAACAATAAAATCCTTCAGAAAAGGTTTGCGTTGAATCAGGGCTCTTCAATAAATACAGCTCTTAGAGATTGCAACAACATTGTCGTCTTAAAAAATTCTCACTGTCATGTTCTGAGTCAGTCGTTCCTCAATTAGGTCACAGGGAGCTGGTGTCTAAATCGAGCAATCACTGGAGGAGAAGGACATCCTGGATTGTCCATGAAGGACACAGAGACAAACGACCAATCACACACACTAAAATCTGGAGACAATTTAGAGTCACCCATTAACACAACATGCATGTTTTTGATCTGCAGGAGGAAATCTGGTACCTGGAGTACCTGGAGAAAACTCACTCATGCATGGCTAAACATGCTAACTCGACAAGGAATCAGGATTCAAACCTACAACCTCCTGGCTCAGATGCAAGAGATCAAAAATGTACTAAATGTGTGGAACAATTAAAAACTATTTTTAACCCCCAGAGACCCACGGTTGTAAAATTACAACATCAGATTTAAGTCTACAAAAATAAACCTTCCCCATTATTTTTTTAAAAGCCACATTTACTTTGCTAATAGGTCCTATTGTTCAGTTCTGCAACACTATTGGCTGTTAAAATGTGTAAATAGGCCCATTTATCTGGCCTCCTAGAACAACATGTGAAAGGTTAAAAAAAGATTTTGCAGTTGTTTTCTAAATTTGGGTCTCTGGGGGTTAATGATTTTTTCAGATTATATTTTTCATGCAGGCTGAACATCTCCTAGACCTAGCTCCTGCGTTAGCGTGTGATAGAAAATAAACGGTGAAACTAGGATCAGAAAGTCCTGACAGATCTACGTCACACTGTCACATACCATTCATGGACTCAACCATCCAGACTCACAACTGGGAAGGCTGTCGTTGGTTCAGCGTCCAGGAAACAGCAGAGAACATCTCGAATCATTGAAGCTAACTGTTAGCATTAGCAACTCCACTGCAGAGCAGAACACCTCCAGATCTGAGGTATTTGTGGAGGTAAAACATGAATGCTGCAGATCAAACAAAGTCACTGGCAGAGTTACATTGCTGTTAGCCAATCAGAGACGAGATGGCCAAATATCGGGAAATAAGACACCAAATCCTGCCATCTGAAGCACCCCACTGATGTGGCTCACTTCTAGTTCCACTTTTATTGTGAAAGGTTTTCAAAGGAAGTTATTTTTGAAATTGGTGAAGTTTATGAAAAACAGGCATTAGTCTGAATCTTAAGCCTTTTTAGCAATTGTATAAAAATGTGCCCATGGTAGCAGCCGAGACATACAATCACAGCTCACATCTGGTCTCCAGGAGCTCACCAACCTGTGGTGTCGCCTGATGTCTGAGATGCCGTGTCTGTCCAGCAATCAAACGTTTACTGCAGCTTTGCAAGTAGCATGGTCACTGAGGACAGTTTTATGGGTAAATTAATTTTAAAATGATAATACTAACTGTAGGACATTTTACATGCTAACCAATAAAACCTGAAACAATTGAATCCCTTTTAATGGATGTGATTTATTTCCTTAAATCGAGCTGCTCTTTGTAAAATCACTTGGGAATGCTATAAATGAAAGAATCTTCCAATGGTTTGCATAAAGTGCCTTTCATGGCAGCTTTGATAGGCTCATGTTGGAGGCCGGAGTTTATCACATTTTAATACCACAGACAGTCTGAGAGATCCATTTAGATCAGGGGGGAAAAAGCTCCTTTATCATGCTGAGCAGCCAAATTATGCAGGTACATTTAAAATGCAATGAGGTGTTACACAGTTACAAACCAAGTGAAACGGATGTTGCCAATTAGCAAAAATGTAGCCTTCAGCCTGCATGAAGGCTCAGCCTTGATTTGAGCGGGGGGGGGGGTGGGGGGTGGGGGTGGGGGGGGGGGGTATAAAGGTGCATTTTGTAACCATCAGAGTGTCAGAATGCTGCATCCAGAGTTGGAATTACAGAACATGTTTCAGCTCTTACATGCGTCTGTCCGCTGGATTGGCCCTGGGCATCTTTGGGACAGACTGTTTATAAAGCCAATATTTATCAAAGGTGCCTGACATTTTTCTCTTTGTAGCAAGCTTCCTCTTGTAGAAAGCAATCTATTGTTGATTTCTGCAATGCATCACGCTACAGGACAGGAGAGATTTGTCAACAACTCAAGCACTCCCTACTGGAGCCAAGCTGCCGACGTCCATCAGAGAATGACAGAGCGACTTTGTAACATCATGCCTTTGGGGCTTCCTTTACATGGACAGTCAGTGGATGTACATCCCCAGGCACTTTTTTCTTCCTGTTGACACTCTGCTGGTTCTGCAAATTAACTTATTAATTTTTCACCACATGCTCTGATGGTAATTACATTTCCTCCCCTGTGCAGCCTATTGTCCCTGGAAATGTCATAAAATAGCTTAAACTGCTGCTCTGATTAGGGAGTAATCTGATTGACAGTGAAATTACCAGCTGTCAAGTGACAGTCTTTGCATTCAAAGATGAGCTCGCTATTTTAGCAAAAGTGTAATTAACCACAATGCAAGTTCTGCAGGCGCATTGTTCTGCTGCTGTCAGGAACAATTGCAGCTCTGCAGTCACGTGGGTTCACCGCGTCTTCCTTCTTCAGCCCTTTACACACCGTGGCGTGCAGCTCCCTATTAATAATGCTGCACAAACGTCCACCTGGGCTTGGAGTTTTATTCCAGCAAGCTGAGCAAGGCATTATCAATGATTTTCAAATAATGAGCAAACGATCCAGCTGCAGCCCACCCCGAGCTGCTTCTGACAGATTAAAATCTTAATCGTAGAATTCCTGAGCCCGGAGGGAATGTGTGCTAACATCCACTCCATGATCCTGCTGCACCCCTGTCACCACCAGCCATGATCTGTATCTGCAGTCAGCCCAGAACATGGCATTTCAAATACACAAGTGCTAACGCTAGATAACGTGGCACAACTAGCCTCGTATTCAGAGGCCTCCCTGATTAAAGACACGTATCTATCATAGCCCGCCATCTGTGTGGACAGTACGAGGACATGCGGACGAGCATGCGGCACAATAATGACTTGTGTTGTTTGACTGGGACTGGGCTGACAGCCACACTGAGGGGGAAAATAGATCAATCCCTAACTGTCTATCAAACAGAGCGCTCTGAAACACCCTCACTTTCTGTCCTTTTTCACTTTTATCTTTATTCTTTTTTCCTGCAATCCAAAGCACAGCTCTGCACACGCCCCCACGCCAGCCCGTTCACACAAACACAAGTCTTTGGATCCGCTGAAGGACTTCATTGTATTATTGTCTATCACCAAATGCATTTATGGACTGACAGCTTCCAAACAACAACAAACAGTTTGTTCTTGTCTTTACTTGATGATCATTTGGTTTAAACACTCTACGCTCAACAGCAGAGCTGACAGTTTCTTTCATTCTGCATCAGGTCATCCGGCAGCCATTTTACTCTGCTTAGCTGGCATGTATGCCTTAACCAACCTAACACCAATGTTTCATATTTAAACTGGGACGTTTTAAATGGTGTTCTTCCAGCCCAGTTATGTATGGACAGTCTTGAATGCAGCCATGTTCTTGTGAAAAGAAAAACTGAGATGCCAGCTGTTTCAAAACGTTCTCTCTCCTTCTGTTTTTGACGCTGAAAAGATTGGGAGTGGAGTCGTGAATATTTTTTGACTCATAAGGCTGACTTCCTCTCCCACAATCACAGTTTGATCCGTTTTGGCAAACTGCAAACGCTGGATTACCACTTATGCTGTAAAAAAAAAACTGCCTCGGGGCAAGCTCCATCAGAAAAACTCAGGATGGCCTTTTTATTAAAGGAGGTGGGATCCTGATGGCTTCATCTGATGGAGTGGTTGAGCGTTAGCTCCCTCATTATAGAGCCTGCCGTTTTAATCTGTTATCACATCTGTGTGGTGCAACGGCTGAGCCGGGTTGCATGTCTCCAACACCTCAGTGCCCCACCAGGCGCACCATTCAGCTTTGGAATAATTTAGACTTGAGAGGGATCTGAGTGTTCTTTTCCCATCAGAAGCAGCGTGTTACACCTTCCCTCTCCTAAATAAGCTTTGTTCCCCACCCAGTTTGAAGGAAACCACACAGTGGTCACTTTACAGGTGCCACTCTCTTCTCTTGGTGTAAAAGTATGTGAAAGTCAGAGCTTTCTTATGAACCCCAATACTTAAAATAACAATCTCAGTGATCCGTCGTAACAATGACAGTAGAAATGGAAGCTTTTGGGCTGTTGTCTCTGCTCCATTCCAACGCAGCACCCAAGCACCTAAGTGGAAGGCCCAATTCTCCTGGATGACCACCAGGAAAGTGTTTGTCATCATGTCTTAGAAAGTGGTTCAATTGTGGTTCATTTAAAGTCCTCCTTCAATGTAAAGGTAATCATGATGTTGCTACTTTTACTGCCACACAATACTAGCCTGGCCAGCCTTCCTTATGGGAAGCATGGGGCTAGGAACTCTTCTATTCAAATAACCCCACCCACCCAGCATCTGAAGCGGAGTTCGCTGCGGCTCGTTCCTCTGGTTTAAATGACTTGGACACGTCTTTAAAACCACAACAAGTAGAAGCGCTAAGCGCCTTTCTTGTAAAGAAAGATTTTTGCGCCGTCGCCAGATGCTATTTTTGACTACAGCTAAAAAACTACAGAGTTGTGCGGTACTGTCGGCATTTTCCACCTTGTTTTTATTGGTTATTATTGAGCTGGCTAGTCCCGCCCCTCATGTGCCTCTCTGCCTGTGAGTTACCAGACTAGTTCTCTGTGTCGATTTAAACAGAAGACAAGTCCTCCAGGCCAGGCTAACAAGTCACCTCTTTCCTTGTAATGTCTGGTGTACTGGGACACTTTGCTGTACCCCTGCCAGGATTTATACATAGGCAGTACTTACCCATGAAGATGCTATTACAAACAACCATGACAGTTAGGGCAGCTCTACAGAGGAAGATCATGCAATGGTAACATGGCACTGACGTTGGTAGGAGGCAAGGCATGAAAGCACATGGCCAGTCATTTTTGGAATTCCCAGTCCATCTGAGCTCATAGGTACAGTAACACTGCACCCCACCATGCTCTACTCAGGACCCTAAGAAAATCGTAAAATGTCAATAAATCACCCTAATGTGTGGTTTTTCTTGTGCTGTACAATGTGCATGTATAGCCTATGAGGTCTGGCTAGAGACATGGCGGTGGCATATCTGTGAGTTAGTGATGGAGGTGGTTGGGTAGGTTGGGGAGGACGCTGTTGGACACACATAAGCTATAAAGAGACAATGTCAACTTTAACCAATTGCCAAAAACTTCCTTTTGATAATGACACAGACAGAGTGACTCGTTGCAAAGGAACTGGATGAATTGTTCACAAAGTGTATCTGATCACTTAAAGGGATAAATTGCCTCTCAGCTTGGCAGAGTTGTTGATTCTGAGGTGTGTGGCTGCTTGACAGAAAAATGAAATTCTGTAATGTTTCATGCCAAAAAATTTCCCAATCTATTTCTAGCAAGTCCTAATATCTGTTAGTGTTCTTCATTGTCCCGTGGAATTCCTCTTCAGCAGTCGTTAAAGCCTCATCACTGCTGCAAATACTGCCTCGTCATCTTCCTGGGACTATTTTCAGTTTTCTCTGCTGTTCAAGTTGTAGGTTTAAGAAAAGGTCTTCACCGGCCAAAGGGTTGTGGAAGCTTCTCCAGCCGTAAAGGTCTCTGACTGTGATGTTGGAATGCAAAGGAGAGCCAGAGAAGATCTGCTGATGTAGCTTTTTCCCTTTGTGATCTCTAACTTTCTTCTGCCTTTCTTCACCACAGTTCCTCCTGTCATCCTGAGACTGGCCGAGCCGGAGAAGCGCCTTGACACCTGCATTGAGTTCACAGTTCGGGGTTATCCACACCCCAAGCTACGCTGGTTCCACAAACAGAAGGAGATTCAGCAGAACGACTACATCCGGACTGATATGGACTTCTACCAGGACTACTTAGAAGGCTGTCTGACCTTCCAGAACCCAACCCACATCAATAACGGCAACTACACCCTGGAGGCCAGCAACCCTCTAGGAACGGTCACTAAGACAGTATACGGTCACTTCCTCAGGGCGCCTGACGAAAACGGTAAGCTTTGTCAGTCCTGCCTAAAACTGTATCTTGAATTCATCCCAGAGTTGTGACGAAACACATGACGAGCCGAAAAATCACTAGCAGGCAGCTTTATGAGTGAAACTAGTTAAAGCAAAGCCCCAAACGGTTCTGAATTTGATGTTTTATTCTGTTTGGCGTAACAACGACCACGGTGTCCTTTGCTTGGATTCAAGCCCTCCCACAGGTTGAGCAGCTAACCCCTGCTAGCTGGATAGAAGCCAAAGTTCAGCCATGGTTCAGTCAGGAATGTTCACTTCAGGGTCATGGGGGGGGGGGGGGGGGCACAAAGTCTGGCAAATTTCTCCCCATGGTCAACATTCCAGGGTTAAAGCCTAGTGTCAGTTTACTGACATGATGTGACATTTTCTGTCTCCTCTTTAGCAGACACCGAGGACATAGGTGAGTGTTTCCATTTTCAACTCCTTCAGGTTTTTACCCTGTCCTCTGTTCCTTTACTGCTTGTTTGATATCAGTTTTCACACAAACACACGAGGCAAAGACACTCCATTACGGTTTGACTGTGATGTTCCAAAGAGTAACCATGGAGAAATTTGGTCACTTTGTGCTGTGGTCCTTACAGAAGCTCTTAGCGGTGCCGCACTCATGTCTTAGCTGCTATTCTTGCCAGTGATGCTGCAGAACACTGCGTATCCTCTCTGAGTCTTAGTGGCCGTGGTCTGTAGGATGCAGATCCCTGCTTAGGGTGTGTGTGTGTGTGTGTGGGGGGGGGGGGGGGGGGGGGAGGGGGGGTGTCTGATTCAGAACTGAATATTTGCACATTTTTATGTTTCTTATGGCTTCCTACCTACATCCTGCAACATTATTAGAGGGGTTTATTTTACCATTATTATTAATCTGGGCAGATGCTTCTGATTGGGTATTCTAGACCACATGACAGAACCAGTGAAAGCATGTCTCTTTCCCTTTGGGCAGCTTCTCTTTGTGCTTTAGGGTGTAATGTGGCTGAACTATTCTTTGCATCACAGCACCTGACTCATCCCCGACTAGCTGTCCTTGCATGGATTACAGAGCTGAGTGTTTACAGAGGTTACAAAGGTCTGTGGACAACAACAACATATCAGTAAAAAATACATCAATAAGTCTGAATATATCCATCACAAACATTCAGAACTGCCCATCCTGTTCACCAGGCCTGAAAACCTGCAGATCCTATCATCCAGCTCCTGGTTTTGTGGGCCAGGGCACATTTTCTGTTCTTAGATAATTCTGTGATGTTGATGCCAACTTTAGTCTGATTCCATGTCACCTCAAGAGCTATGATCAATAGAATCCTATTTTTGAATTCATGATTCATTTAAATGTTCTCTTTCTATCAGTAAAACTTTTCACGTAGAAGACTGGTTAGTTCTCCAGTGAATTAGCAGTTGATGATGACTTCATGGTGCAGTTGTCCTACAGAGGTATAAGTCTAGGGAGTGCTGTCTTTTATCCTGTCTCCGCTCTGCCTGCTAGCTCTCCAGGTTTGTGGCGTGTGGGTGGACCATAAGCTGCCGTGGTGGCCCCATGGCTCATAGCTTAAACAAAGTGGGTCGGTTCAATCCCTGACCTTCTTCAGAGCTTCCTCCCATATCCATATCAGGACATTTCTTCTAATCAGGCATAGGTCATCAGGTGATGGAGACGGATGGGCTGTGAGGAAGGGACACGTGTAGAGCCTCGCATGGCTTTGTGTGAGAGAGGGCAGCTGCAGATGGTGGAATGATGCTAGTGCTGCTGAGCAATGGAGAGGGCCGAGGAGAGGAGACAGGGATCAGGTCTGAGAGGGAGGCACACACACACACACACACACACACACACACACACACACACACACACACACACACACACACACACACACACACACACGCACACGCACACACACGCACACGCGCACACGCACACGCACACACACACACACACACACACACACACACACACACACACACACACACACACACACACACACACACACGCGCACACGCACACACACACACACACACACACACACACACGCACAGAGCCAGTCTCCCATGTAGCCTCTTATTTTTCCACGATTACTCTGATGTCCTGACTGGAGGCCTGAGTCTGGAGCTTCCTTCACACCAGCTCGTTTCGTTTCATTCTTTTGTGTCATGATGCTTCCGAGTGTGTGCTAGCTAAAACGTCTGTAGAACTTATATGTGTGTGAACATGCTGGACTGACTCATGCTGGCTGATCTGAGTACGGCTAAAAAAATGTCTCGATTGTTTATTTGTTTTCACGATGTGTTTGTTTGTTGCAGTTCTGATGTTTTCCAGTCCTTTACATTTCATTCACTGTGACAGTGTGGTGTTAGCTCCTCTGTGGCTCGCATCAGTGTAAAACGCTTCTGCAGCTGATTTTCTGTGTTTCTTATCTTTCCAGCGTTTAAGCAGACATGTTTCTGTCCAGCTGTAGTAAAACATCCTGGCTGCTGTTTTAATCAAACACACAAGTCTGATGGGACAAGTCTTTATTTCCTCCGTGTGAGGAGCCTAATCGGCACTCAGGTTTCCAACTTTAATCACAAGAGTCCCTGGACGTAAAATCACATTGTTTATCAATAGTTTGTTAGTTTTCTCTGTGAGAGCACACAGCCACCGACAACATGGAGGTTGTTGTAACACCCCCAGATGTTACTGAAGCCATTCATCTTCATGTGTTTATGTAGAGCATGTTCAAACACCGACTCTAAACCACATCAGCTATGACTCTGATCTATAGACCTGTGATGTTATAGATGTGAAAATGTTCTTTTTCTGAGGAACCTGCCTTGTTTTACACCTAAAATCCATTTCCCCTGAGAAGAAATTCCACTAAAGAAGCTGCAGTTATTCCAAAGACGAGTGGGATGAAACCAACGCCATCAAGGCTTTACTTCAGAAGCTCTGATGCGTGTCTTTGTGCTTCTCTGTTCCAGATCCGAACTCAGACGATTTAGGCCGACCCGATGAAGACACTTTTGGAGTGAGTCTTTTGTTCCTCGTGTTGATGACGTTAGTGATGAACCCTGCAGATGTAACCTGTTTCCTTTAGTCAGACGACCCTTGCCCTCACCTTATAATCTGTAAGGTTTGCAGACCTGGATCACTCATATCTTTGGGCAATATTTCAACCATTTAGCGATGCTGTCACATCTCCACAGCTGCAGCAGAAAGGCAGGCACGTGCACAACACCATCTCAGTTCGGATCATTTTGCATGATTCACATCTGTCTGTAACTATTTACAAGCAGATGGTTCCGGTTGTTACTAAGACCCAATGCCAGCTACATCCTTAGCATCAATGCTAACCTTCAGAAGTATAAATCAGTCTGCAGAGATGTCACATACTACCCACAATGCATCACAAGAATCTCTGAAGTTTTATCAGAGGTTGAAACAGAAGTGTGGAAAAGAGCCAGTGGGTTATTACTGAGCAGAGGCGTTTATACCTGGAACACAGACATGAATAGTGGTGTGATGTAGACTCGGTATTTATTGTCTTTATTAGATAAAAATGAAATTGAAATATTTACAAAAAAGGTATTTCTGTGATTTAAAATGCCACCAAGTTATGTAGATGATCAGTTTTCTGTAAAGGTTTTAATGTTCAGTAAACACACAGCTAGAGCTGACCAACACATTTCCTGAATAAACATGAAAACATCTCCAAACAGCATTTAACCGTTAAGGACGACGAGTCCTCAGGCGCACCGTGTCTAAAATCTGTCCCTGTCTGCCTCCGTTCATCTGGAGGGTCTGACGTGTCATTGGCTGGTGGAGCAGGGGTTGACATGTGTTGACTGTAGCATGTGTGTTTGCACTCCCGGTGTTGATACAGTTGCTATGGTTACACAGCACCCACATGCAAATTACGCAGACGTGAGTGGTAATACAGGAATGGCAGTTTATTTTGGTTTTTGAGGATCATCATTTAACAATTTTCTCAGACTGTCAATAAACATTTTTTTTATTATTATTTTTTAAGAGGCAGAAAAATCTGGAATGTGAATGAAGAGGGAGTTCCAGATGATGGTTCAGGGCAGCTGTTAACTCCAGTCTGAGGCTTTCCTCATGAGCTCCTGCTTGGGACAATCGTTTACACACGCTCCCAGTCGTCTAACAGCTAATTTAGTGTTACATACCAGAATAGGAAATGACCTCACTAAGCACTAAGCCTGACCACCACCTCCAGACCATCAGCACTAGCATTCACACCAACGTGAGAGAGGTGAGTTGGGTTTATAACAATCAGATTAAAATCATCTGCACGTTCTATTTTTCAGAAAGTCGTTTAAAATAAACATTGTAGAATAATTGCATCTACCTGTTTTAGCCTGGGCGTTGATGCAGAACGCCACCACCAGAGAGCTATGACATCACCACAACATGAAGGGATTGTTGCGGTATTGGTCCGTAAGACATTGGTGGTCCAGGTCTACGTCATGTGTGCTGGCCTGCCTTTCCTTTGCATCACAAAGACACTAGTGGAAGCATGGACACTAACAGGGCTCGACCCACGGGAGGCGACATCGCCTCTCCTCCATTCATTTTCAATGAGACATGCGTGACAAAGCGATAATCGCGGGTCTCCCTCCTACCAAGCGAAACGCGAAAAACGTGCATGTGACATTTTGCGCTCGTGCACGTGTCGTGCACAGGCGACCCAGCGACGCGATCCCAGAAAGTTGAAACATTTTCAACTTTTCATCGCTGTCGCTCGGACGAGGACCAATCAACGGAGGTTTCATTCACTGACCAATGAGCGGACAGGATGCTCCATACATCTCCGAGCAAACATGAAGGAGAAGTTGATTATTATTATGTTTTATAGTAAAATCAGAAGTAAGATTTCAAATAACTCTAACAGCACCTTGTGAAACATATCTACCACTTTTTTAACTCTGAACCGCTTAAATAACCTTAATTCCTTCCAACCTGACACAGACAAACAAAACAACGGAAGTTTCCATTTCGCCATGGAACAGAACGCGTAGACGGCTTTGCCGCTGGCTGCTGCCACGGATCGCCTCTCGTGTGTCAGGTAATAAAAGCGACAGTCACAAATTTCGCTGATCGCGGTCGTTTGTCGCCTCCCGTGTGTCGATCCCATAACAGGGCTGATGATATCAGTGACATCCTGCAGAACAAAGTCATTTCCAGGCTGGTCTTATAGAAACACACTGCAGTGTGTGATGGTGGTACGTAGTGTGTGAAATGACCTCCCAGAGCTGCAGAAAGCAGCAGGTCTGCCCACTGCTTGTGCAGCACTTGTGCAGGCCTGCAGCCTGGTGAGCTGCTGGTGATGATGTCATCACACATGTTAAATTACCAGTGATGTTTAAAACCATTCATCTTTTGTTGCTTTTGGATAAAAATGACAACTTTCCATTCAGTAGGTGTAAATAAATACCACACCTGCCCAATAACCTCTTGACTCTTTTAATGGTTTCCCGTACATGAACACATGAATCTCCCCGTTTGCTCTGCCTTCTCACAGCGTCTTTCATGCCACCGTGTAAATCAGCACATCCGTCACCTCTATGCTAATGAAAGGACCTTATTATCACACATTTGGTCTCTTCCTGAAGACGGCGGTGGTGAGCCGCTTCCTGGTCCGGAGCCATCATTAACGAGCTGGTAATAGACGTGTAAACGGTAGACATTTTGACATATGAGAGTAGGAACAGCAAAGGTGTAATTAATAACTTTTATAATAGCAGCTGCCACTCTGGTGCGACAGCTGTAGTTTCTTGGGTATGTGCACACTGATCACAGGCGTACTGTCCTGTGATCCTGAGTGGAGCCATTGTTAATTACACCTGCATTTTTCCTGCTGCGGCCACTCGTCAGCCATGAAAAATGCTGTCTGGGCAGCAAACACTACTACTCACTGCATTAAAAGTGTGACATGTCTCTACTGCTGCTCCAGCAAAAACTGCAGACTCATTACTGAAAGTGTTGCATAAATTCTGAACCATTAAGTAACACCTAAGAAAAGAGCTGGATGGGGATGAAAAACTCAGAGGTGTGTCTTTGGTGTTTTGTTTTGAAAATACTTGACAAAGGTTGTAGCTCTCCAGTCAAACGTGTGGAAGTCCGTTCAAATATTACATAAACATAGAAGGTATTTATGTATATATTTATGTGTAAACACTGAATGGATCCCTTCCTAAACGACCCCTTTGTAAAGAAACAGAGTTAAGGCCCGAACACTTTCTCTTCATTTTTATAGCAGTTCGTGTTCTTTCATGAATATTTACACAAATGTCACATTTACGTTAAATGATGCTTTACGTGGATTCCATTTAATAAGTTACAGGCATAAAAAAATCTCTCAAATCTCTACAAACACGTAGCCTTTCTGGTTTCTGGCGTTTCATCCATTCATGTACTGAATAAGGGTGTAAGGCTTTACGAAGCACCGTTTAGGTGAACCTCAGGTCCGTTTAGGACAGCAGCGATCCACTGTGGGTCCATGTGGACGATAACGTCTAGCCAAAAAATGCCCACTGAATGGACACGCGTCTCAGATTACTGCTTCTTTCAGGATTAACACAACCCTTTGGATTCATCTGGAATTATCACTCAGCTTCATCTAGCTCACCCAGTTGAGCTAGCTTCTCGGTTTCCTCTGCCGTTGCCCGGCATTTGGAATATTTCCTAAAAGGAACACTCTCGTAGGACCTGATCAGGTTCCGTACATACGCATTTTTAGATGACGCTGGAAAACGCTCTGCTCTCCCTGAAGATTTATGTTTACTAACAGCCTAAACGGAACCCTTTGTTCACTCGTTCTGAGTCACCAGCAGCTTTCAACACAACCAATGAGAAGCCATGTGTGGTGTGAGGTCAGAATAAACCACCTGCTAGCAAATAAACATCAAATAAAAATGTCCCGTAAGAATTTATCTCTATTTTTTTTTCTAATTTCAATCCTCAACTCTCATCATAATTTGTAAAATTTAAACTTTTACTCAGTGCAGCAATAAAATAGCTATCTTGGAAGGGCTAGCCAGAGATGCTAATACACTTTATTACAAGCTTATTCACACCTGCACTGATCCCTGCTGAATTTAATCCTATATTTGTGTTAGAAATGCTAAACGCTTGTTTTCTGAACGTCTCGTTAGAGCAACATCACCCGGCTTTGAACGCCTCTCTGTTAGCATGACGAGACGCTCAGAGCTGGACAGTCGCGTGTGACCGCACGCCTTATCGCTGCTGCCATTTGGACTTGTCATGTAAAAGATGCAAAGAAGCATGTTGTGGTAACCATAGTTTTGTTCAGTCAAGTGGGACACTAAGCTGCAACCTGAGCCCACGTGCAACAACAGCAGGACACAGGAGCTAATCTCTAACAGCTAACTGATCTGAGTAGGAGGCTGAGTCTGCTGTGATGAACCCAACTAAAGCCCACCTACCGGACTGCTTTGGTCTGACGGAGCCTTTCTTCCATTTTTCACCAGGTCACCATTGCTGTGGGGTTAGCTGGCTTCGCTTGTGTCCTCCTACTTGTCCTTTTTGTTCTCATCAACAAATATGGCCGACGCTCCAAATTTGGTATGAAAGGTAAGCCTTCACACCTCAGAACGTGCACACGGGCTGCTGCTGCTGCAGCCGCTCAGAGCATGGTTAATAACTGATGATCACATTACTTTGGGGGTCGGTTGGATGGAGACGTTTCACCAAAACTGCACTACAAACTCTTTCTCTCTGCTAAAGTGAGACGAAGCCCTGAAAGTGTTTTCCAACAAATCCACCCGGAAAAATACTTTTCCGATTGGACATGTGGAGCGCTTCGATTGCTCTGAGTCGATATGGCCTTTTGGAAGCAACTTGTTGCTCCCCTCTGCAACAGAGCAACAGATCAATACCCCAGTAGAGTTACTATGCAGTCACAATAAATGTTCTATACGTTCAGCAGCTCTGCACAGAAACATCACGGCTCCAGAAATAATTAGAGCGCTTGCCTCTGTTGATAATTCAGAGAATTCCCACCAGATTAAAGTGCCTTTTTGTGCACGCCGAGCTTTCGTTCTGGGTCGGCTGCAGGCTTTGGTTGTCTCTGGTGATGATGGAGGAGAAAGCTGGAGGTGCACTGACGTGGAGGAGCAGCAGAACAGAGGGGAGACGACTCCTCCGGTGGTTCTGGCTGAAACATAATACATCTAAACACCGGCCGTAGGTGTCAGACTGACCCGGGACGGAACTGAGCTGACCTGGAGCTCGGCTGTGGTGTGTGTTTTGACCCAGACACGGAGGGGCTAGCGTTGGGTGACGACTAGGGACGTCAAATGGGAATGAACTTAAACGACACTCCAGGAAGTAAACAAAGACACTTGCTTGGGTAGTGGGTGGCTTCAGGTTGAGGCGAAAAGTGGATGGTTGGGCGCTCATGATCTGATTCATGAGGAACAATGACTGAGTGCTAGTTCCCGGTGGGGCTTCCATAATTATAAGATAAGGAAGTGACAGAGAAGAGTGGTGCTGGTGGAGGGAATGGTGGGTAATGGAGTCCACAGGGGCTGTGGAGCGGGACCTGTGACAGTATAGGTCCCGACAGGTCAGAGGGCCGAGTGGAGGCGTTACATCATCTGCTGCTAGGAAGGAAGTTGTGGTCCTTTTTGTACCACATCTCCGCTAAAGGCCTTGCTCGTATTTATTATATGTACTGATATCCCATCATGACTCTCGGACAGGGCCTGTTCTAGACGCTGTGTGAGCGTGTTAAAAAGCAGGAGCTGCTCCCACCTTTTAATTAGCTGTGTTAGAGGATCACATACTGTTATTTACCTCAGTAACAAACTCTCTGCTGTAATAATTTAGGGTGCCAATTACTGCATTGGCTTGAAGCTGGATCTAAACACAGATGGGTCTTAATGAGCCGCCGGCCTGCTTGTTATGTGGAGTTTACTTTTAGCTGTGCTTGCACACAGAATCCTGCGTGAAACAACAACAATCACACATCAGCCACGCGTTTCAGAGAAAAGAGCAGGTTACAAATAAGGAAGCAGGTTTATTTTAAGCAGCTGATTTGAGGCTCTGAGACGTTCTTGTTAAAGGAGATCTGCTTGTTAATGACGCAGAGGCTGTACCTTAAACTTTGTTATATCGTTTTTATTTTGATTCAAGCACCTTTACTGGATTTATGTAACTAGATTTAACGTTTGCTGCTGCCACCCACCCACTAGCGCGAGCTGCTGTTGTGGGTTTTATTTAGTTCACCATCCGGTGTACGCAGCATCAGAGAATCAATAAAGATCTGGCTGTAAAACTCAGTCTGTCAGGAATCCGTGTAGCAGTGCTGCCTTATTTATTTATTTATTTTAAATATTTATTTATTCTCCATCAGAATCAAAGCAGAGGCAGCGCCTCGCATCACTTGCTCTGCGGAGCAGTTCTTGGTGCTCAAAGCATCTGCCTTCGCCGAAGGGTCAGGTCTTAAAACCAAACGCTGAACTGCACATTGGGGAGGAATGCAGATGATGTCAATGTTGAGATTTCTCTTGGGCTCTCGGATGTGATTGTGCATCGTTTATATTCCATTGTAGGGTGTTTTTTAATCCACACCTGTCCGGCTCAACTCATTCATTCTGGAAGACGTGTTAGGCTGCCTCACTTTGCTTACTCTTACTTTGTGAAGCGCCTCGAGACGACTCTTGTGGTGATTTGACACAATATAAATGAACTGAATAGGATTTGCCGTGGAGCACCATGCCCTTTTTATTCAAAAAGCTTGAAAATCTTTTATTTATTTATTTTTCTCATTGTCTAGCTGGCTTGTCTGGGGTAATGGGAAGTGTTATAGATGACTGTAGTGATGCAGAAAGAAGAAGCACCTCTGAGGTAATCACCAGCATGAGTCATCACAGCCAGAGGAATATGCCACTTTTTACATAAATGTCTATTTTATTTTGAGCCTAGACAATCTGCAGCATAAAAAGTAAAAACGATCCCTCTCTGTGTTATTGCGGCAGTAATAATCAGCTTTGCAGCAGCGTGTTTGACAAGCTGATCAATATTACAGCCTGGTTTATAGTGCGCTGCCCAGCTGTGGCTGGAATGCCAGACTGTGGGTCTGTGAGCCGGGCCGGGCCGGTTCAGATAGAGACACTTCTGTCCCCGCTGCCTCCAAGAGAGAAGGAGTGAAGAAGAGATCTAAAGAGAGGAGGTGATGTCAGTGTGGACGCTTTCGGGACCTCACACTGTTGTGAACAAAGGCCTGATTTGTCCACAGTGTGTGTTTTCTCCTCCCACTCTGGTTCTGGAGAATCAGCTGGGAGGCTTGAAAAAGTCATTACCTTTGGATGGAGCCGTAATGGATTTTCGCTCCACTAAATCACCGTGGCTATTTTGGTTGTTGGACTTTGATCACCGACCGTTTCTAGGTGTCCAATAAAAAGTCTCTCTTTTATTCTTTTGTGTGTGTGTGTGTGTGTGTGTGTGTGTGTGTGTGTGTGTGTGTGTTCCATCCATCGCTGCTGTTCATGTATACCCTCTCAGTTTACGTGGACACTTGTCTTTTCACTAAAGAAAGCAAATCTACTCATTCTGTAGATCAGCTGTAGCACGCTAACCCTCCCAGCTAAAACATCGTCCAAGTCAAAGCTCATCTTTCAAATGATGATTCACGTCAGTGAGCTTTGAAGTGTCTTTCCCACATATTTCTGTCAGCAGGGAATCAATAATGCTTCTTTTGAGGAAGAAACTCATCATGTCAGTAATAAGCATTGTCCTCCCCGTCATCTTTTCTTAACAGTGTGTGTGTGTGTGTGTGTGTGTGTGAAAATCACCCCACCCCTGTTGCTGCAAGCGCAGCCTCTACAGCGAAGTGAGCCTTTTAGCAATATTTTCTGTAAACCTGCCTGTGAAGGCAAACATTTCACCCAAACATCAGTTAGATGTGTTTAGAGACCGTTTCTGTTATGGACTCTTCTGCTGCGCCTCTTTTAATGACCTCAGATGGAAGAAATACAGACGACTTCTGGCTAAAAGCAAAACCGACTGTCTTTGGGCCTTGTCCCCAGGGGAAGTTTTTCTAAACATTTTATTCATCATAAAAAAGCACCATTTTAAAAAATGATTTATCCACACGAAAGCTCCCAAATTGATCCAGAACACTGTTAGCTAAGCCAGGCCTAGACTGTTGGTATGACCCACGTTCTAACACAATCTAAAGATGTATCAGGTCAAGCAAGCATTAGTTTAAAATCCATATCTCTACCATAAGTGTACATGTGACAGGTTTTTTGGCATAGAAGGCAATGGTTGCTGGTTAAAAACTGGGTAAATACATATACTGAACACCAGGGATGACCACATTTCTTAAGACAAGGGCCAAAATCACGAAGTTAAAACTCCTCATGGGCCACAAAAATTATTATGTTTCTTAAGAATGCAAACACTGTTTTATATTTTTAGTTTGTTCTCCTCATAAAATCCATAAAATAGATATATTAGTACAATTTTGAACATAACTTATTAAAATATATATGAATTTATGTCAGCAGCCTCCTGGAGAGACTTAATCCCACAATTCCAAAAACGCTAGTGAAGGCCACGCAAAATCACTCCGAGGGTCAGGAATGGGCCCTGGGCCGCACTGTGGACACACCTGCAGTACATGGACACTGAAAATAAGATAAAACATGAATTGTTGTTGAATTATTCACTGATTTAAATCCCTTTATAAAAGTTAGGCCTAAATCTGGCAATAGCAGTGGTTTTCAGCTAATTTGATATCTGCTCCCCCTTCACACACACACACACACACACACACACACACACACACACACACACACACACGCACACACGCACGCACGCACACACGCACACACGCACACACCAGGCCATAATGTAGTCTGGGTTTGTTTTAGGATCACAAGCCCAACTGTGCCTAGCTGTTAGCTTACCAATCTGTTCAAGGGTTAGGGCATCAGAGAATGAGCATGTTACCTGTTTAAGCCTTCCTGCAGAGACCTGACCCGTCCTCTTCCCACAGTCCGTGCAGGAAACTGGACTTTGCACAACCGTAAACAAATGAAAGAGGTTTCAGCTTCTCTCTAACGTGAGTGCCCAAACTCAACATGGAGCTTGTTGTAGTCATTAACTAACTGACAGTTGATTAGAATTCATAACTGTAACTAAACTAGTTGCATCAGAAAGCCTTGATGTGTTAAATGGACCCGTTTGTTTTGCTTGTTTACTGCTGAGAGCTCGCTGCTGGAAAAGCCACCGTTTTAAATCCAAACTGGCCTCACCCTCACCAGCAGTGAGTTAGTAACTCAAACTCCCCCGTCTCCCCCTTATGACATCATCACAACTCTTACCCACTCCTCATTTGTGCACATGAGGACATTTCTAACTAACTAATACGGCCTCTGTAGGTTTCATGTACAATCAGATCCACATTGTGCTGCACTGGTTACATCTGGGCCTCGTCCACCATAGCTGCTGGCAGCTGCCGTGTGTTTACATAAGCAGCAGATGATGCAGGCACTATTTCTGGCTTCATTGTTTTTCAGCGTTTGGACTGGAAATTCAGTTCATGTAGAAACAGGCATGTCGGTCGGGAGGAAGTGGCAGGTGATGGGAGCTGGTGGCCAAAGAGAAAGATCCTTCTTCATTCATAACCCACAGAAATAAACATGATGTGTGAGGTTTTTTACAGCAGAGTAAAAAAAAAGCCTTTTTAAATTCTCATTTTGAAGAGATCCACTGGGGACATTTTAACTGTCTCAGGTGGGTTTGGGGCTAGAATTTGGCTGAAAGTCAGAAAAAGGTGAAATGAATTTTGTTTGGGAAATCAGACACCGAGCAGATGTGTTTAGCTAACTGAAACCTCTAGGCCGCTGGACTGTTGATCTCCTTTGAAGATGTTGATCCTTCCAGATGAGGAGCCTGATTGGTCCAGATATGGGCCATTCCCATCTGTACCGGGTCAGCCCGGGCCGGGTAGCCCCAGTCGGCCCCAGCCTGGCCCGGTTGATTCCACACATCCTTGTCTTAAGCCCATGTGGGCTGATTCTACCCACCAATCAGAGGCTTGCTCTAATGGAAGGTGTGAATTTGCTGTCAGCAGTGGGTGTGTTGGCCCTGGTCGGCCTGAAGAAGACCCCCTCGAGAAGAGGGCTGAGAATGAGCCTTGGTTGGCTCGGAAAAATACCAGGCCACCCAGATATGTAAACAACCTACGCTACCCGGCCCGGGCCGACCCGGTACAGATGGGAATGGCCCAATAGAGAAGCTCCAAACAGTACCGAGAGCTCTGTTAACACCCACTACTTCACAAACCCCTCCCCTGGGCCTCCCTGCTGGGGGGCATTGGGTTACATCTTGTCCCCGTTTTTCACTTTGAATGTAAAAAGTTCATCAGATGAGAAACAAAATATCCACCAGGACCTGAGGAGGTCTGCTTCTCTGAGCCGATCAGGAACCATCACCTATCGGTGCTAAGCTAGTAGTGTATGTAATGAAGAGACTTAGTGTGCTTGGCTCAACTCACCAGTGTTGTGTAAAGTAGGTCTTTAACCCTTTCAGGCTCTACTGTGCATGAAGTCGACCGTAGACCTCCACATGGAGCTCTGGCGTCTCATTACCTACTGGATCCCACTGGCCTTGTTACAATAATATCATATTACTATTATATTTTATAGTCTCTTAATGTTATTATGTTGTTAGTCGAGTGTATCCGAGTTAAACATGCTCACCAGTTAGTTTACGTTTAAAGAAATGATAACGTGAGGATCAAATGAAGTTCAAAATTATATTTATCATTTATGAAGCTGGTCCTGGCCACAGATCACCGTGGAAACACTCTGGATTACATTTACAGCTTCAAACTGGAACAGTTCTTGTTCATTTCTCAGTTTTCTGAAAGATAAATCAGGCGACATATTCAGGTTTGGCAGACATCATGTATTAAAATATTAAATCCTGTTATGTTTGAAATCTGCTATTGTTTTTTTTTTCTTTTATGTACCATCCCAAGGATGCTGAACGTCCAAGCTTAATTAAAAACAACAAGAATCACATCAGAACATCTATTTTCTTCTCTTGTCTCTTTCATTCTGACCTTTCCACCAATCTAATGCAGCTACATTCCCTTTAACCCTTGTATGTCCTTTATGCATTTTTTAGCTCTAGCACCTGAGGTGTTAGAACATCAACAGGTAATATGAGTGTTAAAGCTGCACAAACTCTCACTATAGTCTGTTTTTATCATATCATTTCTGAAATTCTGACTGAAAATAGGCTCATTAAGTTGGGTTTATACCTGACAGTGCCAGGTGTTATTGATGTTACAGCATCATCTGTCCAAAGCTCCCAGAGACAAACACGCATGTTGTTCTCACACATGCATGAAACATCTGAGATGCTGTGATGTCTGAAAGTGACTGAGGGCTTACACCAGATTTACACCTGCCCTCATGGTTTGCTCTAAAAGTCAGTCACTGCCAGAGGTTAACACCTTGATGTATAGTGTATTTTATCTTCGTTCAGTAAAGAATAACCACATTAAGTTGAACATTTACTAACCCACACTCTGAGGCATAACCTAACACCCTAAACTGGCAGAGAGGACCACTTTGTTCACCTTCTTTACTTCACCTGTTGTTGTCGTTTGTTTCTGCTGCGGATGACTTCTGAACAGGAACTAGCAACATTACCTAATCTACTCCATCAGTTTCAGCTGAAGCGGAGGGATGTGGCAGAGCGCCACCTGTGTGGGGAAGTGTGTAAACACACTCTTCCTTTAGTCACATGTTGGTCATACTCTTCAGTCACAGACCAACCACCGAAGGAAGAGAGTCACATCTTCATTAGAATGGGGACTAACTCAGCAGATATGTGTGAGATTTGTATTGTGGATGGGCAGATGTTCAGGTACAAGAACCGGGTGGGGGTGGGGGGGGGTGGGGGGGGTTGGGGGAGCTCACTGCACACAGAACGGATCCACACTCAGACTGTAGCCTGCAGCGTCCTGCTAGCCTCTGTGATCTAGATGTGAATGTCAGGCAGACTTATCGTCCTGTCTGCTACATTACCTCAACCAGGCCTGGGGATGATCAGCCCACACACACACACACACATGCACGCACGCACGCATGCACACACACACACACACACACACACACACACATGCATGCATGCACGCACGCACGCACGCACGCACGCATGCACACACACACACACACACACATGCACGCACGCAAATGCATGCACGCATGCATGCACACACACACACATACACACACACACACACACACACACACACACACACACACACACACACACACACACACACACACACACACACACAGTAGCATTTACTGCATCACTGCTTGTCTCAGCCTCCAGTGGCCTGGGTGATCTCTGCCGCCAGGCCATGAGACGTGTCCGTCTGCAGAGACGTCCACTCCTACCATATTTCTGAGCAGCTGTCAATCTAATTGTTGGTAAAATAGTTTTAGTTAAAAAAATAAAAAACTCCAGAGCTCATTGTCCGAGAAAAAGACACACGACAAAGACTGAAAATAAAACCATCAAATAGACGTTTTAGATGATGTGCAGACGAATGGCAACAGGAGAAAATGTTTCAAACAAGATAATTAATTTTTAATACCAAAGCCCTTCAGATGGGTGGTGTTTTATTAGAACTGTACAGTTTGAAATGGATTCCCAAAAAAAAAACGGATGATGACTGTTTTAGGCAGCTTTACACATTGTTTACTGGAAAACAACCAGTGATGAAACTTACGTATTTACCTTGAGTATCATCAATCCAACACAAATTAGGATTCTTTAGAGACCCCTGATAGCTTGCAGACTGTTTCTGAGGCCTGGAGCACACAGGATCACAACCTGCTCAAACATACAAACATCAGAGTGGTATAGGTATCATTGTTGTGGTGTATCTGGGTCCAGGTGGAGGGTGGTGGTTGTTTCCCCGTGGTGATTTTGTAGAGGCTTCATGGGAATGGTCTGGTGGCATGGAGACATGGTCAAGGTACAGTGGAGAAAAACATTATAATCACACTGGATTGTATAGTAGGGTGTCCATCATCCAAGGCTTCAATGCCTCACATCTCAGATTGTGCATTAAGGATTTTTTCCTGCCATTTGAAGTGAGTTTGTGTGTAAACATTCTTATTTCCACACAACATTTACACCTACATCTGAGCTACACTTGAACTAGCCATAAACGTGTCATTCCTTTTGAATGTAAACTCAGTTTCTCCAAACAAAGGCTGTTCATAAGAGATCAGATTAGGGAGCCTACCTCCTCTCTTCCTGGTTGGCCCATGGGTCCCCGGAAGAAGGGAAAAATGAATGCAAGTCAACGGGGCCAAAAGAGCTATTTTCTAATCTGCGTTGCCTTACGCTCTGGATCACACACACACACGTGTTGTACTTATATTTGAATGAAAAGTAATGATGGGTGTGTTAGCCCCATTGACTTGAATTAATCTATTCCTTCTTCCGGGGAGCTGTGGGCTGGAAGTAGATTTAGGCTCCCCATCAGAGCAGCAGGAAAATCCTGGTCATGTTTTGATGTTTCACAAAGTATCCAGAATGTCACAGTCTGTGTTTGATCTGAGTTCTGGATAGTGTTTGTATCTTTTCAGGGATAGATTACATTAATACTGTATGTGGTGCTCCAATAGTAGTGACTCTGTGGACATCAGGTTCTGGTCAGAAGCAACATGTAAATCTTTAAACACGGCTAACCTGGATCAGCGTTTGACCACAGCCCACCTCAAACATGTTTTCTGTCACACTTTCTGATACTGAGTTAACTAAATCAGTAAACCAGCTACCTGATGGGTCACGGTGGACTGGAAATCACTGGAAATGATCTTTTTCATCCCACATGACCAAAAACGTGTTTTTGACAGTTTTTATTGGAAGCCTCTGGAGTTCTGTTAGCGTTCTCCTCCACCATGGCCGGTTCTAACCAACACTATTGGGATTATCCACCTGATTTAGAAGAGCTCTCTCTGTCTGCATGTCGGTTGAATCCAAGTTCAGTCAAAGACTTTTTTTTTGTGATCAAACCAACAAACAGAAAAGGTCACGGCTCCAGAATGCTCCCTGTCCTCCTCGCCGAAGACACCAGTCACAAAGCGTGTGTCTTTCCTGCGCTAATGCTGTTTGGTCTTGTTCGGCTGCAGCAGCAGTCGTCCTAATTGGCTGTAATTCATTCTTCTGAACACATGTGACAGATGTGGGCTGCCAGAATCCAGCAGCAAGGCAACCGGGAAGAGCCTCTGCCTTTTCCATCCCCCCAGTGACTCTTCCCAGATATCGGGGCAGATTTTGGAAAGTAAACTTTGTCCATCCACCTCCGCTGTTGTCGCTCCAGTTGGCTCTCTGGTGCATCATGCCACGCACCGCCAGAGCTTTCAGGTGAGCTCTAAAAGGTTTTGGAGGCAGCCTGAAACCTTTCAGCTTCCGTGTGATGTCACGTATTTTTGCACATTGTGCAAAAAAACAGAAATGCAAAGAAAAGGACTGTTCACTTATTTATCTCATTCAAAGTTGCATGAGAGCTTCAAAGGGGTTCAGCTATGGTGCCATCTGTCTCTGAATGGACATCTAGGGGTTGCGACTGTGGGCACCGAGCTCCTGGTGCAAACAAGAAGTCTGCTTTGTGTTTTATTTTAGCTTTGGTACTGAGTGTTAGACCGCTAATAGCTAAGTGCAGCTTGACTTTTTTTTTTTTATATAAAGATGCCCGATGCTATGTCACCCCCTTACAGAAAGGCCAGAGATGCGTAGTGGTTTTGTTTGAGTGCACTTTTATCTGAGTGTTTGGAAGCTTCTTTCCTTTTAAATCTTTGCTATCAATAGTTCAGGAAGCTGCCCATGGTCTTTTGAGTTTACTAGAGCCTTAATATATCATGTTTGTAATGTCAGGACCCGGTGGAATGCAGGTGTAGGTGTAGGAGGTGTCCTGAATTGCTGCAGCAGTGCCCTTGAGGGGGATTGCTCAGAAAAAAGCGGGTCTGATCCTCTTTTTCAGCCATGAGAACAAGAACTCAGAAGAAACCAGAATTCTCTATTCAGCTCAGACAGAGCTGGCATGTTTCTGTACTGTTTACAAGACCAACCAGTGTAATGGTGTGTAGAGCTGTGAGAGAGTAACTGATCCCGCCCGTTTCTTCTGGTTTTGTTTTCAGCCACTGTTAAAGCTTCAGTGTTGACTTTCTAGCATCATGCAGTTCAGAGTAGGTATTGCAGCTATGGTAGCCCACACTAATCAAAAAGGCAGTGTGTCTTCAGAGACTTCCAGCTTCCAACCCAGTTATCGCGTCTGTTCTTTTGATTTGTATTCTTTTGTAAGTTTCATCCAAACCTGTGTTCAGTAATGAAAGCTGAGAGGCAGAAGGTCGGAGGAGCAGAGTTTTCCCAAACCAGCTAACCAGTGCCATCCGTATGTCCCTTAACCACAGTCCACAGAATGATTTCCCAACAATCTCAGAGATCAGGTCCTGGCCCTGGAACTCTCTCATGAAGGTCTTTTATTGTTAAAGTGTGACCTCTGACTTTAACCTTTACCAAATAGAGCATGCAGTGTTTTTGGTTTTTGCATTTGTTCAGAACGGCCCTGACGAGTTTGCTTTTTTTAGATCTGTGAGCCTACCCCATGTAGTCAGACTGATTCTATTGAGGTGATTGTTTGGTGCAACTGGTGTGGTACAGATCAGATGTACAGATCAGGTGTGGTACAGATCAGATGTACAGATCAGGTGTGGTACAGATCAGATGTACAGATCAGGTGTGGTACAGATCAGATGTACAGGTCGGGTGTGGTATAAATTAGATGTACAGATCAGGTGTGGTATAAATCAGGTGTGGTACAAATTAGGTGTGGTACAGATCAGATGTACAGGTCGGTTGTGGTACAGATCAGATGTACAGGTCGGTTGTGGTACAGATCAGGTGTGGTACAGATCAGATGTACAGATCAGGTGTGGTACAGATCAGGTGTGGTACAGATCAGATGTACAGGTCGGTTGTGGTACAGATCAGGTGTGGTACAGATCAGGTGTGGTACAGATCAGATGTACAGGTCGGTTGTGGTACAGATCAGATGTACAGGTCGGGTGTGGTATAAATCAGGTGTGGTACAGATCAGGTGTGGTACAGATCAGATGTACAGATCAGGTGTGGTACAGATCAGATGTACAGGTCGGTTGTGGTACAGATCAGGTGTGGTACAGATCAGGTGTGGTACAGATCAGATGTACAGATCAGGTGTGGTATAAATCAGGTGTGGAACAGATCAGGTGTGGTTGTGTTCAGCCTTAATATCGATGTGATCAATTACAGGTAATTCATGATTTAATAAAGGGATCAGTTATGTTTTCCACATTGGGACGGTTTGGTTTGGTTAGATTGTGTCTCATAAATTAACTCATCATTTGACAACATAATTTTGTATTTACTCAGGTTATCAGTGACATTGAAATCCATTTGCTGATCTGAAACCAAAAAGCAACAACAGAAACACATCTGTAAGATACTTTTCACAGTGCTATGCTTATTAACAGGAGTGTTATTTTTTTCACTTTACTTTGATCTTTTTTCTGGGAAGCTTTGTTTACACTAAGCGAGTAAAATGTCTGAATCTCACTAAATTCACACATTTTCCTTAAAGTCATTGTTCAGCATCACTTTTCTAAACATTCATCTCCTCACACCCACAGCCTCAGCAGCCACTTACTGTTGGCACTGCTTCTCTTGCTTAAGTTTCACATTAACAGCAGCCCTTTCCTCTCCTGCAAACTCCCCGTAAGCTTCCTTCTGTAAGTGATTGTAAACACATTTTATTTCTACCAAGAACCTTAATCCAACCTCCCATCCATAAAGCCTATTCCAGTTCCTGGAGGACTCTGCTAATGATTTGGGTTCTCATTTTATCTGCAGTTTGCATGATGACTTGAAATAGACTCCTGTGCTTTACCGCTGGTGCGTTTCTTCCGAGTTAATGATCATTAAGGGACTGCGTCTGAGCAGACGCCCCTCATGTACAGCAGAGTCAGCTTGGACAGCACTTTCCGTGTGCTGACTGTTCCCTGTTGTCTGCATCGCCTTGGCAAGAGCACTTTCAAATGCTGTCTGTGTCATATTCATTAAACACTCAGGTCACACTCAGATTTTGGCAAAAAAAAAGAGAAAGATGCTGCTTATGAAGGCTTGGAAAATTAATGCTGGCGTCCGTATCACACGCTGTACTCCAGCCCCGACTTCCTCTGGGGAACATCTGGTACGAGTCCAGCTGGAGTTTCTGCATGTGGGGGTGCTTTTCTTATTATGCTGCATGAGACAACACTCTGAGGTGGGAAGGGAACATTCAAGGATGAAATTCTCACTTAATTCTTTTAATCACAACCCTGAAAATGAGAAGCACGCTGTGCAGGTTTTCAGCTCCCATTCCAACCACCACTTAATTCAGTGCGATTTCTTTTGCCATGGGCCCAGGAAGCTGCTCGTGTTATGCAACAGCCAAATGTGGGACGCCGCATGCTGACTCCTACGCTGGACAGGATACGGCTGCTTTTGTATCGACAAATAGGGAAAAGCGTTTTCTGCACAGCAATTAATCTCTCTTCAAAAGAACTGATGATGTGACGCTACGTTCCACAATTACACAGATCTATTTATAGACACTGTGTTCATTTGGAGCCTATTTTACACCAGAATATTCAAACACAGTCACTGAGTCATAAATACAGTATTGGTTTATTACTGGCAGTAGACACAGACTCTGTAATGAACATGTAACATGTATTGATCTAACTGTGATGGGTGGACATCTTACACTCGTCGTTTTTATCAAAGCTGTAGTTCTATGTTATGTCAGTAACAAAGATGCACATCCATCATTTTACCAAGAACTCGCTGAACGCCGCTGCCTTAATTCTTTATGTCATGAATCCAACCAGGTGTTGAGTCCTTGACTGATATGTGACGACCGTGGAGGTCGTTGGAGTTCAGTGAACCTATGGTCATCTTCTAGACACCGTTGGAGATTATCTGAGCATTGTCCTGCTGGAGGTAGCGTCAGCAGATGGGTTAGACTGCAGCTGAAATCCAGATCCATCAGACCAGAAAAGTGTTTCCAGTCTCCTCTGGTCCAGTTCTGGAGATCCTGTGTGAACTGTAGCCTCAGGTTCTTGTTCTTAGCTGACAGGAGAGACACCTTGTGTGGGTTTCTGCTGCTGGAGTAGGAACCAATGGTTATGAGAGCTGCTGTTGTTCCATCGTCTAGAACCAGTCTGATCATTCTCTGTGTGCTAGTAGATGTGATACATCAAATATGTGATGAGTGTATGAAAAGAGCAAACACAATTTGTTATAAAGACATAAAAATTTACTCCTCCTTGTTGAGTAACCTATGTGAACATTTTACTCAAAGTGTGAATAAATAAATTGTAAACAAGCCAGAATTTTAATATCTTTATTTTTTTTATTTAGGTTAATTAAATCTCAGTTTTTATTGTCTTCCTTTTGGTTTTGAACCCATCAAAAAAAAATGTTATCTTGGTTTGTCTCACAAAACAAATACGATCAAGAATCTGAACACAATTAAATTAATTTGAGCCTTTGTAGAGGCTCAGATTTGTGAGTAGAGGGGTTAAGGTTAGAGAGGACAGACATGTTGTCTGTATGGAGAGCAGAGAGTTCATAAAAAGCCTCACAGATTGTTCTGAAATCGTGCTTGTGACTGATCTAAATGAAGCTGCAATGGAAAATCTGCAAAAGGAGTTTAGGACGTTTTCTCATACCTCTTAACAGCATTCTAACATAGTACAGATATACATTATTGCAGAGATGAGGAAAACATTAAAATAATGATAAAGTGGTTATCTCACATTTGTCTAAAAGCCTCAGCCAGTAACGCGTTTCAGATTGAAAGCAAACATTGGACCATCCGGTTGTTGGTCTCATCAAACCGCCTCACTTTCCTGGGACCTCCACTCATTACACACTCCTGTGTTTAACAACAGAACACCGCTGGTGTGAGAGGTTCTCTGCTGAATGATATCAGAGGAGGAGAAACAGCCGGCTGCTACCACTTCAACTTTAGGACAAACTACCAGAGTCCCAAAAAGAAAAACACCATTTGAAGTCACCGACAGCAAAAGATGTTTGGACCTGGAAAGCAGCGAATGGTGTTTAGCGCGTTCTTGTTTCCTCTGACAACGTGGGCTCCAGTACCAGGGGGGTGTGGCTTGGGAATTTTAGCCGACAAGAGGGGTGAGAGTTCTGCCATCGTGTTTGTGTTTAAGAGCTAGCTTGTTTTGCAGATTTGCCGTTGCAGCTTTAAAGATTCACATTCATCTTCCATATTTCAAACAGGCTGTAAGACCAGAAATAAATCTTCATGTTGCATCGAATTCTTTAGAAGAACACACAAACAGACACGTGCTTATCACACATGCTACTGAACATTTACACCATGCAGTATCATAATCTAAGACCACTTTTGTTCACCCATCAGTTGGATTTTATCATGATCCAACTCCATCACAGAGTCATCTGAGTAAATACTACACAGAGACGATGATTTCAGGGGAACTTTCCACCTGGTTTTATGACAAAAGTCACAGACAAACATAATAATTAGTCCTGATAGCAACACGTGTGCCACCACACCTGTGGTAGCATGACGAGGTGGAGTTGGATCCCTTTGTGCAGCGGAGCTGTTTGAGGTTGTTTCGCCGGCTTCATGATGTTCCGCGGGTCATATTTAAGTGTGTATTAAATCTGTGGTGGGACACATAATGTGGTTGCTTTTTTACAGAGGGCCAGGTGTGTTTGGATAGAAAATCGGTTTTTGTATTTACTAACTCACTCAGGTTAAAACAAAAGTACTTAGTAAATCCATTTCCATGGTACTGCACCTGTCCCACTTCACTGACCTTGATAAGCTATAGAATAAGACTTGCTCACCTCTTAATTTCTCTGATTCATCCGGCCCTCCTCCTTACACTCCTGACTCTGCTTCAGCCTCTCACTCACACTCGTATTTCCATCAGCATGCACAAACACACCCATGGGACCGGCAGGCCTCTCGGTTACAGATACAGATGCCTCCATCTTTTAGGAGGTTGGTTAAAGTTTCAGCTCCAGAGAGTAATTGTTGTGTAATCACAACAAGGGGATTAGTTATTCATCGAGGCGTGCGCACACATACATGCAAAGTGAGTCTCCTTCAGTCTCGCTCTCACCACCGCTCTCTGTTTCCTTTCTGCAGCCTTCAATTATGTCTCTCTCTCTCTCTGCACCTTCCTCATACCCACCACCCACCCTTCGTTTCCTCTCTAATGGAGATGCTGAGCACCAAGGCTGGAACAATTAAAACGAAATTCATTTGAATGAATTAAAGAGCAGAGAGCTGCAGCAGCTGACACTTCTGAGGCAAGAAGAATTATCCTGCATGGCTGCTTTACTAGCATTTTACAGTGGCCTTGTCCCACCTCATTAACCTGCATATTAACCCGTGGAATAGCATTGTTAGTACACAGCGATGCAAATAGATTGGGGCGATATATGTATAAGTGAGGAGGAGAACAATTACAGATGTGTGCTCACCCCTCTGGTGCTTGGCTAGCATGCAGCTGTTAACTGTGAGGCTGCACACACACAGAGAGAGAGAGAGAGAGAGCGACTGAGAGCAGCTCTCTGCGTGTGTTTCTCATGTTTTTAAGCAACAGGAGATGCACAAGTTTTGCAGGCTGCCTTATGACTGACTTCAGGTGCCGGTAAGGAAATGCCAAGGCCATCTGTGCTGCTCTAAGAGGGTGTGAAATGAAGATAGAGAGTGTGTCACCCTGCGATGAGAGGTCATTACTGGCTCCTCAAAGGCAACACGTCACGTCAATTTTACAGGTCACAGTCCTGTGGGCCGCTCCATTTTTTATCTGCATTGCCTCTGCGACATTTTAACTCCTGATAATGAGTCCAGAAGTGTCTGGAGTGCAACACGTGCACTACGTCAGTGCCACGGCCAGCGTAGCTAAGCGTAGCTGCTGATGGTTAGATGTCACCGGATGGAAGGGCGAAGCATGTTTTCAGAGTTACGACAAGCGTGATGCCGTCTCTGCTGGCAGATCTGCACGTAGCGTGTTTGCAGAAGCCACGATGACATAAATCACTCTGCTGTGCATCTTACTTGGTCAGTGTCAGATTTATGTTTGACTGATCCTGAGCAGTTTAATACTGGTGACTTTGTTTTGGTGAACCAGAGCAGCAGTCAGCCCACGGTTGCAGATCCCCCCCATGAGTGTTAGGAGCGTGAAGGATTACAAACTGAGAACATCACATTCACCTGTGTCAGGGTGTTAAGGATGGAGCCATAAACAAACAAAACCGAGTTAAGTCTAGTTTCAAATATTTAGTTATTTGCATTTTTTTCCTTACATTTGTAAGTGCTCACGATATTTTTATGTGATATAAAAATTTCTCTAAAAAACTGCACAAACCTTTTCTTGGACAGATGAGTTTTGTTCCATCACCCTGACTTTGTGGGCTGGGATGAGTTTTCACATTGTCCTCCAGCTTCAGTGCTTTGAAACTTGAACATGAGCTTTTAGATTGCATGGAAGTGGTGATATTGGATTTCAGCTGCCTGGAAAAGTGACTTTATTTCTGTGTTTGAGCGTCATGGCAGCTAACTGGCAAGAAGATAAACTCCATGTAGCCCAAGGGAGTGCGGTGATGATGAGCTAAACAAACAGTTAACAGCACTGCAGCATCACGGAGTCTGCTGAACAGGCTCTTCACACATGGAGACGAGTGCAAGAGAAGGAAAAAGGCGAGAAAAAAGGAGAAGGAGAGGAGAAGGAAGGTGTTCAGGGGGCTCCAATGGGCTGCCTCAGCTGTGTTTTAGCTAATGGGTGAGGCTGGCTAGCCATCTGACTCTCTGTTGTGACCTGAATGTTTCACCATGGGAGGCAGCTGATGCACTCATAGCACAACTCTCCCTGGTCCTGGCAGATGTGTTAACAGCCAGCTTCATGATGAAGGACCCTGGAGATGAGACTTATTGGACCACACGTTCAAAAGTATCAGTCAAGTATACAAGTTCAAGCAGCATGTGGGGAAAAGACATCACCGATTCTAAAATGAAACCCTGTCTTCATCCATCCATCCATCCATCCATCCATCCATCCATCCATCCATGCGGCCATCTGTCCATCCATATGTCCATCCATCTGTCCATCCATCTGTCCATCCATCCATCCATCCATCCATGCGGCCATCTGTCCATCCATCTGTCCATCCATCCATCCATCCATCCATCCATCCATCCATGCGGCCATCTGTCCATCCATATGTCCATCCATATGTCCATCCATCTGTCCATCCATCCATCCATCCATCCATCCATCCATCCATCCATGCGGCCATATGTCCATCCATCTGTCCATCCATCTGTCCATCCATCCATCCATCCATCCATCCATCCATCCATCCATCCATCCATCCATCCATCCATCTATCCGTCCATCCATCCGTCCATCCGTCCATCTGTCCATCCGTCCATCCGTCCATCCATCCATCCATCCCTCCATCCATCCATCCACCCATCCATCCATCCATCCATCCATCAATCCATCCATCCATCCATCCATCCATCAATCCATCCATCCATCCATCCGTCCGTCCATCCATCCATCCATCGGTCCGTCCGTCCATCCATCCGTCCATCCACATGTCCATCCATCCGTCCGTCCGTCCATCCATCCATCCATCCATCCATCCATCCATCCATCCATCCATCCATCCATCCATCCATCCATCCATCCGTCCATCCATCTGTCCATCCGTCCATCTGTCCATCCGTCCATCTGTCCATCCATCCATCTGTCCATCCATCCATCCGGCCATCTGTCCATCCATATGTCCATCCATCCGTCCATCCATCAATCCATCCATCCATCCATCCATCCGTCCATCCGTCCGTCCGTCCGTCCGTCCATCCACATGTCTATCCATCCATCCGTCCGTCCGTCCATCCATCCATCCGTCCGCCCATCCGTCCATCGATCCATCCGTCCATCTGTCCATCCGTCCATCCGTCCATCCACCCATCCATCCATCCGGCCATCCATCCATCCATCCATCCATCCGGCCATCTGTCCATCCATATGTCCATCCATCCATCCATCCATCCATCTGTCCATCTGTCCATCCATCCATCTGGTGTAAATTCAACATTTCCTTGTTCATCTCCTGTGCTGGACCTAATTCAGCCTGGAAATCTAGACAAACAGAAGCTGAAACATTTTGCTCTGCTGATCAGTCTCACCACGCTTCATTCTATTATCAGAAGGTCCACCATTGGCTAGATTAGTTTTGTGCTATGCCAGTCACAGCACTCTAGGGTTTTGGAGGGCAGGATGCTAATGTGACTGAGCAACACAACAAAGATGGCAGAGCCTTGTTTCAAACTACTTTGGCATCTTTAGGCTTGGGCTTTTCTTTGAGTCAAGAGCAGATAGAGGTACTTAAGTTTCTTTAGACAAAGAATGTATTTGCATCATCTTTGACAGAAAATGGCAGTCTTCCCTGTTGACTGACATCTTTAGCGGTATCTTCAACCATAGTTCTGCCCCACGGCTGAGCCCTGTTATGGGTCATGGCCGGACTACACATTCACATTGCCAGCCTAAGACTTCATCACATCTGTGCACATATTTGATTGCATAGAGGTTTAGTATTTGGAAACAGCTCCCAATGAAGGGGTGACTAATGTTTGTAGCTGTGCTTTTTTTCAGTGCATACCTTCTACCTGTTAGCAAAGGAGCACTGCTGAAGCCTGTTTCCACTGAGAGTCCTAGCAATATGTTATGGATGAATACCACTGCTAAGATAAGATCCGAGCCACAATCTGATCCTGCTGTTGTGCCAGAGGGCAGAATCCAATTTCCTTCTCATTCCAGCAAGAAAGGAAGAAAAAAGAAAAACAAGACAAGCAAAACATTTTTAATCAACCATTTATATTTTGAAAGAGATGTTTATATCTCCTGTGTATTTCCACAAGAGAAGCTGTATCACCTAATGGGGTTGTGTGTAATCGGTCCAGGCTTTTGGATGAATGGTTGTCTAACGTGACTTTAAACCGAGCCTTTGTCTTCCCATGGCCTTCTTCCACCAGGCCATGTTTGCCTTCTTGCAAGATGACATTTGGAGCGCAAATTGTCTGGCCTTTCAGAAGGCCGGGCTGTCTAGCTCGTCCTGACATGACAGACAAAACAGTCTCTGAGATAACTGCTCCTTCCTCAATTATTAGGGCGTCTTTTATCTGGATGTTCTCCACACTGTGCACGTCTGTCATTTGTTGGAGATAAGCACAGCTACTCATGACGCTGCTACTACTCTGCCCGTTACTCGGGACTTTGTCTGGGTGACATGGTCGGTGGAGAGAAACGTAAGCTGGTCAGCATGAGAGTATAGCAGCAGCATCAGGATATGCAACATCCGGGTCATTTACCATATCTGGAGTGTGGAGTTAGATTTACCCGTAAAACATTTTTCACAGAGAAACATCCTAAACAAAGTCGAAAGCAAGTGGAAAAAGGCAAATTAAACAATCTAAATAAGCAGCAATTTGAAGTCTTCAGCTTTCTTTTTCTCAATAAATGTTTATCGTGAGCCTCGTTTATAATTAAACGATGTAAAAATGTAAACAATGATTAGTCAAATAATCACGTATTCAAGTACACAAGTACTTGTACTTCACCAGATGTTCTCAGCCTTTACAAATTGTAAGACTGCTTTTTTATTGTGTCTCAACAGATCTGTAGAGGTGTAAGTGCACAGTCCAGCTTTATATTTTATCTGTGTTATGCGGGTTGATCCAGGACGCTGCATCCAGACAATCTTATTGTAAAGACTGACTGAGTCTGCAGGATATACAGTTTAAATCAGAACAGCAGCCATTTGTACAGAGTTGTTGATGCTGCTCTGTTGCTGTGAATTAATAAGGTAATAACTGTCTCCAATAAACGTGATCACTCAACAGTCACCTGCTGAAACACCAGATCTAATAATTTTGCCTGGATGTTTTTTTGCCATCAAATGACGAATCATTTAACCCATAATGAATTCCCCAGTTAAGGTCTGTCTGTCTGGAGAGATTAACCCACTCGGGCTTTAAATCAGGTCCCCTGAACCTCAGAATTCTGATCAGGTTCACACACACACACACACACACACACACACACACACACACACACACACACACACACACACCAACACACACACACACACACATATATACATATATATAAACATATATACATATATATATATATATATATATATATATATATATATATATATATATATATATATATATATATATATAAACAGAGAGAGAGAGAGAGAGAGAGAGAGAGAGAGAGAGAGAGAGAGAGAGAGAGAGAGAGAGAGAGAGAGAGAGAGAGAGAGAGAGATCTGACCCAGGATTGCCCTGGGCACTCATTTATAAAATTAAATTCAAAAATACTTTATTAATCCCAGAGGTAAATTGATTATTAAAACACTTCTACATTTCTCAGACATTGTGAACAGCTTAGTCTAGATGTCCGGTCTGCTGGTGAAAGGATGCTGGATGGTTCAACATTCAGATATATTTTATTCTTTCACAATTCAGCCAAAGTAAATCTCCTAAGTATCTATTGATGTTCGTTAAGAAGTCAGGTGAATAAGTTTAAAAACAGTATAGGTATGGCATTGATTATTTCTTAATTTGTTAATGGTCTTAGAAAACAGACAGTACTGTAATTTCCGGACTATAGAGTGCACCTCAATATAAGCCGCACCGGGTTAAAAGCCGCAGATATCTACTGAACTGAAAATGTAGTTTAGCTGAACATAACTGAACTGATCAGTATCAAACAAAACAGAAAAGTTATTGATTTGTTTATTCATCGTCCTCCTGCACACTGAAACCACTGAAGTCATCTTCTTCAGTGTCGGAGATGAACAGCCTCAGAAGAGCTTCGTCACGTACCTTTTCTGTGGCGATGTCGGTGTTGCTCTCCGTGTTGCTGTCATCATCCCGGGGTGAAGCTGGGAAAACAAGCAGCGCCGTTTTACTGTGAAAAAAAATCCTCCTGGGCGCTTTCCGTAGCACTCCTTTAACCATTCCTTCATTAGACTTTCTAGCATCCATCCTTTCTGGTTGATTAAAGCCGCACCTCATTATAAGCCGCATGGTTCAAAGTGTGGGAAAAAGTAGCGGCTTATAGTCTGGAAAATGTGGTACACACAATATACATAAAATGAAAATAAAAGGGGGTCCAAAACATTGCCCTGAGGTGCCTCCTGACAAATCAGTAGAATTTGATATGGTCTGATTAATGTAAGCATTTACAATTCTGATTCAAGATGTTTAGATTTCCTTTACAAGGTGAAGTGGCACGCACCATTAGGATGTTAAAGGAATTAGGAGCAGACGCTTTCTCCAGACAGGAAAAGCAGCTGCAGCGGGATTTAAACTAACGCATAATAAGGTCAGAGGCTTGTTTCCTGCTGCATCATTCACAGAAACATCCAAATTCATTTACATTCAAGTGTTAAATATATGTTAAAAGGCTCATCTTGTGCAAAAAGTGACATCAGCAGTGACAACACCAGCTCTTAGGAGGTCACACATATAAAATCACCATCCCACTGATTTAGTGCTTCTGTTGTCTGAAAGAGGTTTACTGTTGTTCAATCCATTTGAAGACATTCATAATTTACCAACCAACCCCGTTACCATATGTACAGTTACGTTTACTGAGCAGTGAAGATCAGCAACAGGAACAACAAATTATTAGTAGCCATGTGTGCAAAAACAACAATGTTCTAATCAGTTTTATTCATAAAAGACAAAGGGTTACATGTGCTGATCTGTGAACTGAGATAAACCCAGCTTGTTTTATCAATGGCATGATAAATCAGCCCTAACCAGATCTGAATGGCAGTCTTGACAAAGTCAGTAAGGTTAGAGCATCTCTCCCTCAGCCTTATCTCTGCCTCTCCCGACTGCAACCCGGCCCGGCATCCTATAGCTTTGCTCCTGCTTCTTTACCAGAGCTAACCAAACTCAACATCTTTATTTAAAATGCTTTTCAGTCTATCGGTTCCAGCGTGCTCTCTATAATTAATGCTTATCTGGTCTCTGGTCAGGTCCCTGTTTACTCTAAGAATGCTGTAATCCACCCGCTTCTTAAAAAAACGAGTCTTGGCCCTTCTGTCCATTGCGGCTTCAGACCCATCTCTAAACTTCCTGACACTGACACTGATACTGACACAATTTTGTAATGTTGTCCTTAAAGGGAGACTAAGCAGTTTCGGCTTGCTTTTAGCACCCCCTAGTGTCCGTTTGTAGAACAGAAACTAAAACCTATCTCCTCACTGTGCGTCCGTTACTTTAATCTAACAGCTGAAATGTCTCCCCAGCCTTCCTTAATTTCTACAGGAGTGATTCATCACTAAGTGAAAAAAATCAGCAGTGTCCATGATCTAAAACATGTAAGAAACGTGTTTGAGCGAGACAGCAGCACCAGGTAGGTCAGCTCGGACTGAACCGGTAACTGTTAAGTTGCAAATGGAATATTCTGGCCACAGGCGGTGATTTGGGCTGGGTGGTTTTTCTTGAACCCTGTTAAGGGTCATTTAGTACATACCGGCTCAAAAATATGATTTAAAAATATTGCAAAGTATCTCGTTAAGAGTCATACCCAAAACATACTACACTGCTACAAATATCACAACATGCTGCCCCAGCTAACTAACCGTAACAGCGTCACGTCACGTGACGGGGCACGATCACGATTCTGTGTTGAGGCACCATCTTGCCAGCCCAAACCAAGCACTAATAACAACTGAGGACTGAGGAATGCACTTGCTGCATAGTTGGTTGCAATGTTAAGTCGCACAACTGGCAAGGAAATGAGCTTGAAGCAATCTTTTCATTGTTTCCCTGCCTAGAAGAAATGTGAAGCAGCCCTTGTATTGAATGCTGCCCAAAGAAGGAGGGACTATCATAAAGAGACAAGTGAGAGATGGAATAAAAACGTAATGGATTTTATCATATTTGGGTGTAGTTACTGGAAGAGACACTGCTGATAATAAAAACAATGAATCCTCACATATGAATACAACTACTAACTAAAAACAACTTGAAACTCAAAACATTTTCTAATGGTAACTAAAGAACCCCAAGAGGTGGTAAACATGAGAGGTCTGAAATAAACTACGCTCCTACATAACCAATTAATCAAACAAGGGGACGTTCTACACTGCCTTCTTCCAACTAAAGGACTCTTTACAGCTGGAGCACTCACCAAACTGTCTGAGAGTATATTTAGAAATAAAAAAAGCATTAAGCTGTTCTCTTCTAACCAAACTAAAACTGAGCTCAAAGCTATTCAACAGACAAACTAAACTCTAAGATATCTAATTAAACAAAGCTCAAGGCTATTTTAGACAACAAACCAAATTTGCTAAGTGACTATCAAAGCAAAAGCTTATTCTACTGCGAGCTCTTATAAACATGCAAGGTCGATTGCGAGACATCAGCACAGATCCGAGCACCCCTGGCGAACTGGCAGTCTTAGCTTTTAAAGAGGACCACTCCCTGGCTACCAACAGGGGAATGCATTTCAGCGTCTCCGGCCCAATCCAGGAGGGAGGAGGAGAAGAGCCACTCTCCAGGGTGCTGAATCGAAGGGAGCTGAAGCTGGAGCTGTCTGTGGTCATGCACTGAAAGAATTGGAACTAGCCATGGTGCTGAACTCCAGTCTGCAGGACAGACAGGCGGCAGCCATGAAATGTAGCCAGTAAAGCAGCTGTGAGACCAGCCGATATCCAACTGATATCCAGCTCTCTCCCGTTATCTGTTATTGTTCTTTAAGATAATTGTATAAAGGAAAATATGTTTATGTTTATGTTTGTTTATTTGGCAGATGCTTTTATCCAAAGTGACTTACAATTCATAACCTATTGGGCATGTTGTGATCTGTGGGGGAAACCGGAGTACTCTGAGGAAACCCACGCATGCATGAGGAGAACACGCAACCCCACGCAGAAAGGCCACAGCCGAGTTTCGAACCTGCAACCTTCGTGCTGCGAGGCAACAGTGCTAACAACTGTGCCACCATGCAGCTGCAACATGCAACACTTTGTTCATAGTTTATTTAATTTCAACTTTTGAACTTAAATACTTATTCAGGAAATGCTGATTTTACAGTTAAAAATTCTCAAAGGCTGAAAGAATGTAGCTCTCAGCAGCACCAGTAAACACATCTCAGAAGGGGGAAAAAACATCAAAATAACCACAAAAAACAATCTTTACATCATACAGACTAAAAGTGTTGTGTTTTTTTTTACATTTTAAATGTAGTTTTATATGTTCTTCATGCTTAATTCACAACTTACTCATCTTGTGACGTATTTCCTGTAACTTTTTTGGCGCAGGAACCTTTAATATAGGCCTACGCTATAACTGGTGCATGAGTGCCAGTTCTTCTTCCAAAACAATGAATAGGACAGCTTTTGGGTGCAAAGGTTTGCAACCAAAACCGGGTGGACTCTCAGCTCAGATCAGGTTGGTCACCCGGAACCAAGAGCTCTCCACAGTTCACCGTTCTTTCTTTTCTTTTTTAGCTCATCATTCTTTATTCATTTTAGGGCAGCTGAGTTCACCTCGTGGAGTATTGTTTAATGGAGAACCAAACAATGATAGATTGTGGCATCAAAGACTAATAAACACTCTCCAGCAGGTAAACAACACTCAACCACACCTGCAATTTAGAACTATGAGCAACGAGGCCACTTTGAATACATTCATAATGTGAACATGTTTCTAATCTGTGTTTTTCCTGAAATAATTTTGTTTTTGACTTGAAATGTGATGAAATCATGATTAAATATTTCTACTTTTAACATATTTTATGCAAACACATTAGAGATTAATGTTTTAGTATTTTTATAATACTTCCATGCTTGCTTGAACTATTTAGCTGTTGTTTGCTGTTTTATATATGTAATATTCTTTTTTTTAAATCATATTTTATTTTATGTATCTGCCCTTAAACCACCATATGTTATTTATATGGACCTTTCCATAACAGGGCATCTCAGATCTCAACAGGCATGTTCTTTTCAGCACCCCACAAAAAAAAAAAATAAATAAAAAAAAAAATCAGCAGCCGCCATTGTCAAAGAGGCGATTTTTACAGTGCTTATAACCGTTTAAACTGGTACCAATTTAGCCCCGATTGTTGATATCTTGTCATATTTAAAGCCAACAGTTTTAGAACATTTGAAAACCAACATGCAATGAATATGAAACATTTCCTAGACCCACGATCAGCTCTTTCTGTGCTGATCATTCTTTTTTCCATTAAAATGACTTTATTCTGAAGATTGTGAGAATCGGGTTTAGCCTGAAACCACTGCTCGACTTCTCAGTCTCTTTGGAAACATTTAATACCTTTGCTGAATATGGGATTCCAGCTAGAGTACAGAGTCACACTGATAAAGATTTCAAAGCTCATTTTATATTTGGCAGGCGGGAAGCTGAATGCTTTAGAGTATATGTTGCCAGTAGCATTTCATTTAAGCTTATTGCCTTCTCTAGAAACACACCTAAAGTTCCAGGTTGGATGGAAAACCTGTTTCCTCCAATTTGGCTTTCCTCCTGAGGTGTCGACCACCAGGCTTTGTTTTATAGTTCAGGGAATTCAGACAGCATTACTTCTTCCTCCCTTTGCCTTCTGTGCCTCGTCGCTTGCTAGCTGCTAGGGTTTTAGTCACCATGTGGTGCTTTAAGAATTCAAGTGTAGCTGAAAAGTGTGTTTGAGAGCACTGATCTGTGGTGTGTGTAGGCTTTGCATGACATATTGTCAAACTGTGCATCTCAAGTCATTGAAACTAATGGGGTCACTGATGTGGCACTACCCTTGCCTTCAAAAAACTGCTGGGGCTGCATTTGAGGGTTTCTTCTCCTTTATTTGTGGTCCTTGCCCTCATTCTAACTTTGGCTCTTATGCAAGTCATGTCATGTGTTTCACAGGATCATTCATCTGGTCCTGTTAATGCCATTGTTTTTCAAAACTAACAAGTGGTAAAATATGTCTCCTTCAGCCATGTTCTGAAGTCCTCCGTGACTTCCTCCTGCAGCAACTCTCAGCCAAGCCAACTGAAATCATGACAGTTGTGTTTAGGAATGCAAATAAATGTATGAAAAAATATGAAATGGGCGAAGCAATTTAGAACCAAGACAAGAAGCATGAGTTCTTCTGCTTGTCTCATAAAAACAGAGATTAGCACATTGTGTTAAGATAAGCTGTCCTTTTGGATCAAATCCAGTTTTTTTAATCAGTGCATTAGCTGATTTTAGGGAGTAGCTTTGTGTAAAAATAAACTTTGTCCGCCTCTTGAGATCGAAGCCAAAGTGCATTCATAGTTCATCAGGCATGCAGCACGGAGAATCAGAGCCACAGTAGCACCATCTGTATATAATCCTCTGCTGATTAGCATGTAGCGCTACTGTATCCCTCAGCTAGCCAGCCCCTTGCCTTGCCCCCAGAGTCTTAATCCTTCCTCCGCCTGTTGTGCTTCTGCTCCACTGAGGGCCAATTGTGCCAATTCCACTCAATGAGCTTGATAATTAGTGACGATTGTAAAAGTAATTTACAAACTCAAGTGATGCCGTTGAGCAAATGGTGCCAATTAACTGGAGATGCTAATGTGGGCAGAAATGTGGAAAAGCGACATCTGACCTCCATTACAGTGAGAGGAAGAGGGCCAGGAATGTGTCCTCCATGTCTCAGCGAGAGCTGTCCAGGGAGGAGAGGGGAGGCAGAACTCCATGTTGGACTGGGCTCATCAATATGTTGCAGATTAATCCCACACTGCATGCAGCGTGACTGCCGAAACATTTCAATTTACATTTTGGACAAGTAGCTGCAGCCTCGTTGTGGAGCCTTACACACTTCTTGACGTTTACATGCCTACTATCTTGTTAATCGGGATGTTTGACCAAATTGGCCCATGCATTGTAGATTTTATTGATTTATCCGTACAATCTGGCTGTGTACCATCTGTTTTCAAGCATGCAGTTATTGAACCTATCCTTAAAAAACCAAGTTTGGACTCATCTAAGCCTAAAAATTACAGACCCATTTCTAAATGACCCTTTATCTCTAAAATATTGGAAAATGTTGTGACAGGTCCACTGATTACTTTTCTGGAACTACACAACAGTTTTGATTAATTCCAGTCTGGTTTTCATTAAAGGCATTCAACAGAAACAGCTTTGCTTAAAGTTTCCAGTGGCATCATGAGGGCTGCAGACAACGGGGAGTTCACAGTGTTAGTTTTGTTAGATCTTTCTGCAGCTTTTGACACTGTTGATCACGGCACCTTAATTAACAAACTTGGTGACTCGATGGGGAGCTGTGGATCTGTTCTAGACTGGTTTAGATCGTACCTTTCACCAAATCATTTCAGATTCTTCTGATTTGTTCTGTGGGGTACCCCAAGGCTCTGCTTTGGGTCCACTGTTTTTTCTTCTGTACATGCACCCTCTTGGACAGATGCTTGATCTTTTTCATAATGTTTCTTATCACCTATATGCAGATAACATTCAACTCTACTGCTCCTTTAAGGATTCTGAGTTCTGTAAACTGTCTGAATTACTAGAGGGTCTATCAGCTTTCACCAGCTCGCTAGAAGATAACTTCCTTCAGTTAAACTCTGAACAGACTGCATGTCTGATCATTGCCCCTGAGAACATGGTTCCCCTGATTAGTCTAAAACTTGGTCATTTATCCTCTGCTGTCAAGACAAACTTGAGAAATTTGGGTGTTATTTTTGACCAATCAATATCTCTTGAAGGTCACTCAAAAACATTAGCCTGAAACTGTTTTTATCATTTAAGAAATATTGCCACACTGCGAAGGTTGGTGTCAAAACATGAAATTGAAATGGGTCTACATGCCTTTATCTCCTCCCGTATAGATGACTGTAGCACACTCTTCACATGTTTTAACAAAACAGCCCTGGACCTCCTTCAGTTGGTCCAGAACTCTGCAGTGAGGCTCCTAACTGGAGCAAACAGAAGAGCACACACCACTCCTATTCTGATGTATCTGCACTGGTTACCTGTTAACTTTAGAGTTCATTATAGAATCCTGACTAGAACTTTCAATGCTCTACATGGTCAAGCTCCTCCCTATATTACTGAACTGTTAAAGCCTTATGCTCCAACCCGAGCCCTCAGGTCCACACACCAGAACCTTCTAGAAGTTCCAAAGACCAGATACAAAAGTCGAGGTGATCTCTCCTTCCAGACTGTTGCACCCCGACTCTGGAATGATCTTCCTTTATCCTTACACAGCGTTGAGTCTGGACACTTTTAAAAAACAGCTAAAGATCCTTTTATTTAAAGCTGTTTTTGACTAAACCTTTTATTTTCTTACTTTTAACTCAAAATTTTCATCTTTTATCTGTTAATGAAAATTTATAATTTTATGACTTAATCTTGTCTGATGGTAATCTAATTCTGTTTTGAGAGCATTTAGATTTAATGATGTGAATCTATTTATGATTTTATGACTTTGTTTTATTTTGATCTATGTGAAGCACTTTGTGATTCTATATCTGTGATAAGTGCTATCTAAATAAAATGACTTACTTACCTCAGCAGAGCTACACACAGCTCAGATCTTGGAGTTTCCACTCATCCTGTCAGCTGAAATTAAAGCTGGTAGCCTCATCTCAGAGATACTGGCCACCAGTTGTTACAGAAGGGCTTATCTAGTGATGGAGCACAGTAGATTATTGCAGCTAATCCCAGTTTTCACTGTGAGAAATGAGAGTGCGATTTTTCTTTTGTGAGCTATTTAATATCTGCAGCCAGAACCTTTTTTTGTGTGTGCCTCTAGTGAAAACGAAGAAAGGATTGGAGGGAATTTAAGGAACCGTAGGAGCCGTTTAGCCTAAAGGCTCGTGCTCTGGCCATTAAATGTGCTGAAATCCCCAACTGGAAGTCTTGAATTGAGGTAAAATACTTCCAGGCAATGGCTGTGCAGAATTACGTGATTAAAGCATCATTTAAATATGTTGAGTAACTCAACAAATGCATCCACTGGGGCCTTTTGTGGAATGTTGACTTAGTAATTTGTTAAACATTAAGACACCAGAACACAGAGTAAACAGATTATTTTGTCATTCGTTCCTCTCTCTTGGCTTTTATGCACATTTAACAGTTAAAAGTGAAGGTTTAGTGATATTATTCATTTTAAAATGTGTCAAACAAATCTATATTTAAAGCAACAGTTTCAAATGGGTCCATTCTGACTGTGCTGTATAATTTTGTCATTTTTATGCACACGGATAATTTTGAATAAAATAAGATCAGCCAGAGTCATCAGTCTCGTTGGTGCAAATCGGCTCAAGTTGGACTCTATGCTGTACATTTTTAAAAAGCCAAATCTTTGTTTTTATAATCTTTAGTCAATCTTGTTGCATTTCTGACTCGACCCTTGACGTGGCAGCCTGTAGTTTTTCATGCACTAGGGGGTTTAACTCTTTAAGTGAGAAATTAGCAAAGTTGCAACACACATCTTTGCTGGGTTTAATGAGCCACGACTGTAAATGTGATCTCATGTGAAGTTATTACTTTACACCAGGAGATGGTGGAGATTTTTGGATGTTTCTATTGAATTTTTTTTGGGGGGGGGGGGGGGGGGGGGGGGGATAATAGGGGGCATACTTACAATGCTGACAGGTCTGTCCATTGTTGACACAAATCTTTGACTGGTCATGGCTGGCTGATTCTGAAGAGGAATACTCACCCTCTAATGAAGATATTCACTCATCCAGTGAGAAAAAAGTGACATGGCAGCTGCGCACAGGTCGTGTGTGCTTCATGAGAGAAAACACGCTGCACAAACATGATCTGAAGCTTATTTTACCGTGTTTGGGATATGGTGGCTGTTGAAAGGATGGTACAAAACACGGCTAATGGGGACAGGCATAGTGGGAATGTAAAACTTAAAAAAGACATGGGGCAGATGTGGTGGAAGTGAAACTGAAAGGAAATTCATCACAATTGATATGAATATTCCACACATCAGCCATCTGGTCCACAAAGAGAACTTTCCTTGGATCCATAACAATAACAATAAAATAAAATTGCCTTTATTTGTCCCTCAGCAGTGAAATTGCATTACTGCAACAGCTCAAGGACAGAGGATAGAGGATAGGTTCTACACCCAGCCGGTCACCTAGTGTGATGTCACCGACAAGCGAAGGACCCTGAGCCAGCCAGAAATAAACATGGCATCTAATACGGTGTCCCCCAAAGATGCTACACCCGCGCCCTGTGTACATTAGACCAGGTTGTCATGGTTACGTTACAAAGCCGACCATATTTTTCAACAACTGGAAATCACTGTAATCATTTTCAACAACAATTTGTTCAACCTGGCAGATTTTAATGAAATGTTAGTTTCATTTACACCTTAACCAGACTCAAGATGGCTGCCAGCACTATCCAACAGTAGCTAACCTAGTTGCTAAAGCTCAGAGGATTTTAAAGATGTTGAATTCAACTTTGGTCTCATATAACTCAGGAGCCGTCCACAACACGAGCATTTTGAGATGAGCTCTCAGAGCTGCCAGAGTTTGTCCCAAAGACAACGGGCTGGCACTTTCTTTGGAGATGTTAGCTATGTGCATGTATGTTTGTGCGCTGTGGTCCGAACTCATCCAGACTAAACTGTTGACTGTGATGAGATCTGTGCTACTCTGAGCTTCCCAGGGTGTTGTAGGAAAGCATTTTTGTGTGGAGCATGATATAGTCTAGAAATAATCCGGTTTGTTGACGAACTCTTCCCGTCTGCTAGCTAAAGATCTCACGAAGGCAGCTAACAAATCACTGTTGGATGTCCATCTGGAACGGACTAATGGTTCGGAGCCATGATCATTCAAAATGGCACCACAGCACTCATCATACGCTGATGTGTTAGAAGCTGGAAGTCCTTCACAACGTAAACTCTGAGCACTAGGCTTGTGTTTCTTGTGAAGTTTTGTAAGAGTTTAACTTTATTTAGAAGCTTTGAACCAAACAAGTACAACTTCATTGGGCAGCATCAGGTGTTGAGTGTGTAAAAGTGCTGTAATTGTGACGACTGCGGACTTCTAACTGGATAAATCCGCCGGACTGCTGGGGAGTGGAAACACGTGCTGTGGATCATGTGCGAGTGTTACATTTTGTTCAGTATAAAGAGAACGTGGAGGCGTCGCTCCATGACTGGTGTTTGTTGCCTGCTTCAGTGCTCTGTTTTCTCAGGCCTTTAAAAAGAATCAGTAATGGGACTGAACCAGTGTAAGCAGGAGGGAGCCTTGTGGTTAATCTTACAGTGTGCCCTTTTTGTTGAAACAACTTCTCTTATCTTTTCTCCTCTCTGACTTTATAGCGCCCCCCTCCTTCCCTGCAGGATTAGAAGTAGGAGGTGTATTCCCATTCTGTCAGTCACATTCACTCTGCCTCGTAGGCCTCAGCCTCTATCAGTGTAAACAGAAGTGGGGAAGTGGTGTTTGGTGTGTTTTCCTGTCTAAAAACCTGCTTTTGGTGTCTCTTTGATCCCAGGCAGTGGAATAATAATTGTTATCACTTATGAATCAAAATGACACGTGCTGCCAACAGCTTTCCAATGCAAATCTAAGGAAAATGAGAGCTGGAGATAGAGTTGAAGATGTGTTAGCACGGCTCACCCTCCCCAGCCAGGCCTGGACCGATCCCAGGAGTAGGATAGATAACGTTTCTGGGAGAGGAAGACAACTTCTCAGAATATTTATTTGATGGCTACTCTTTAATCTTAAGAGAATAATCCAGGGGGATGATGTTTGAATACGTTGTTTTGTTTTCTGTGACTGTTTGAAAGCAGAGCCATTGGCAGCTCTTTCTGCAGGAGATGGATGTGAAGCATCCTCACATGAAATGTGTGGAAACCCTTGCCTTGCTGTCACTTTAACTATTTATCTGGATAATAATTAGCCAAAAAGCAAGAGCGGCACTGCGCCAGCCAGTCAGAACCAGGAAACACATCTATGTTATGAGAAATCTTTGCAGTTCCCGCAGCAGGAGGCCCAGCCCGTCCTTTCTGCCTCTACTTAAAGTGGACTCGGCCTGAGCCAGCTGGCTGTTTGCTGGTTATTCAGACGGCATATGCAGACAGAATGGTGGAGCTGGATTTTTTCTCCCCCCTCTCTGAAGCTGTGCAAGTGGATAAGCTCCTGGTGTTATTCAGAGTCTCCCCCTGACATTTTCTGTTGATGTTTATTGAAATGGCGCTCGGATCGGTATGGAAATCATCGCCCAGCAGGACACATAACAGCAGGGCTCTGGAAGCCAAACAGAAAGCAAGAAAAGGAAGTCCTTCTGAAAGAACTGGAGATCTGAGGGGGGTGACTTCGGGGTTTTGTGTACAGAAAATACATGTGTTTTGTGTAATGTGATGCCCCACTTCTGCTCTTTGAACACCATCACTCACCCCTCCCAGGTTCTCGGCCTCCAGAGGACCCGTCCTCCATCCCACAGAACCACTGCGGTTATGTATTTTGTCAGATTTAGTCACCATGCTGGTTGTCAGTAGAAGGTGTCATTTCAGAGCTCCTGCTGCGGGATGGCACTTTCTTCTAGGACATTCTGACACTGAGCGTTAATAATGTCTTCTTCCTTTTACCGGTGCTCGCACGCGGAGCCATCAACAGAAACGCCCATGATCACCTGCTGCTGTCCTTTCTGCTCTATTATTTTCCAGAGTTTCAGGGTTTGCTTCCTTCTCTGAGAAGGTGCTGGACACCCATTTTGCTTTTACAGCACGGCAGCGTGGTTTTCTCAGTGTGATGAGCTCCATTTGACAGTCTCCTGCCTCAGCATCCAAGATCATTTTACAGCCAGCTCATTCGCTTTATTGCCATACGCTGATGACAGCACCTTCAAGGGTGTGCTAAGGCAGGGTGGGGGTAGCGGACAAGGCGAGTCTAATTGGCTATTTTAGTTGATTTGCTCTTCTCCCTTCTCGGCACCCCACATCACAAAGAACCAGCTGGGGTGACCTATTTCTTCACATTTCAGCAGGATTTCAGATCTGTCTAAAGATACCAGTTCTTCCTAAGCAGCCGGTGTCAAGATGAGATGTTTGATTTGTTTGAGGAGAAAGGAGACCTGGAGTCCACCACTCAGTGTTTACAGCGACATGTATGTGTTTGTACGGTCTACTGAATGTTATATTTAGCTTCTCCATCCCAATGCACGTGACAGTGATTGACAGGCCACTGTGAGTAAGGATGTCTTCTCTTTCACAACATGCTCGTCGCCCACAGCAGTCGCCTTCAGAAGGGTTTTGAGGCATGTTTTGTATGAAACGTCTCTTTGCGCCTGTACATACAGCACCGTGTGTATCCTTCAGCTCGTCTGGGATGAAATTTTCATGTGGAAGAAGACAGCCACCTCAGGCTCTTAGAGGGAAACTTTGGGGTAATAAATTGTTGATCAGTTTCACTTTTGTTTTACAATCTTGCTTTTTACTGTATCAGGAGCTCAGTCTTGGATAAATGAGTTTTTAAAAATAGCTTTTCTTAGAAACTAAGATAAAGAACAGAAAGCAGCAGTTTTGTTCCGTTTCTGAATCGAGCTTTAATATTTCCGTTTACATTGTTTTAGATTTATTCATATCTCATCGTGAATCTGTGATTAGGTTCTTTTAGTGTCTTCAAGCCACTATTTTCAGTTTGCACAGAGAAGCCTCACAAGTGAGTGTGAACTAGTCAGGATGAGTCGGCCCCTCCAAACCTGAAGTCGTAATTTCTAAAAAAAAAGTGGAGTTAGCCTTTGCCTTGGGTGGAGGAAGTCAGGTTACAGAACAGAAGTAGGATGCAGGCATAAGATACTTAATCTAGTCTGTGGAGCTGGGCAAATAACAGCCCATCAATTACAGGTAATGATGGATGGATGGGTGGGTGGATGGATGGATGGATGGATGGATGGATGGATGGATGGATGGATTGGTAGATGGATGGATGGATGGATGAATGGATGGATGGATGGGTAGATGGATGGATGGATGGATGGATGGATGGATGGATGGATGGGTGGATGGATGGATGGATGGATGGATGGATGGATGGATGGATTGGTAGATGGATGGATGGATGGATGAATGGATGGATGGATGGGTAGATGGATGGATGGATGGATGGATGGGTATATGGATGGATGAATGGATTGGTGGATGGATGGGTGGATGGATGGATGGATGGATGAATGGATTGGTAGATGGATGGATGGATGGATGGATGGATGGATGGATGGATGGATGGATGGATGGATGAATGGATTGGTGGATGGATGGATGAATGGATGAATGGATGGGTAGATGGATGGATGGATGGATGGATGAATGGATTGGTGGATGGATGGATGGATGGATGGATGGATGGATGGGTATATGGATGGATGAATGGATTGGTGGATGGATGGGTGGATGGATGGATATATGGATGGATGAATGGATTGGTGGATGGATGGATGGATGGATGGATGGATGGATGAATGGATTGGTGGATGGATGGATGGATGGATGGATGGATGGATGGATGGATGGATGGATGGATTGGTGGGTTCTTCAGTGGCGACTGCCATGCTGATCTGAGGAGATATATTTAGGATTTCTTTCCTCCACAGTAGTGCAGAATTGTCTGATGTGCCTCACAAATCTGTAGATAAATTACTTCATGATAATAAGGAAAACTATATTTTTATTCAGGAAGGAGATTTCATGACCGTGTCATGTTCAGGCAGCAAACTACCATCCACAAAAATACATATTGAATGAGCAAAGACATGAAAAGCAGTTTATCGATTAAAATTCAGTGTTTAGGTCTGAGGGACAAAACTGTTGTCCAGTGTGGGGTAAGAGCTGCAGCAGCTTGTGATAGAACAAACTACACCACTGCATTCAAGAAGAGCCCACAGGTGTAGAACAGCATCCTGCCTCAACTACAAAGGCAAACTTCATGTTGGTCTCCTGAATCAAGCGGTCATGGATTCATTTACCTACCATGGACTCTTCTATTTCTGATTAGATGGATACATGTTTTAGTCCCATCAGCTAGCTTCTCTGGCTACTGTGAGTGCTTTAGCCTTGTGAGTTTGCTCACAGCTCTCTAATGACTGACTGTAGTGGGAATCAATGGGAAAGGCTCTTAGAGAGCAGATCATCAGTAAATACACGACTGGAACTGAATCACTTCTGATTAACTGATTTAATTAACGGTCAACATGTTCCTTTTGTAGGCTGCAATGTTAAAGGACATGCCTGGCACCAGCATCCCAGTAATGCCACCATAGTAACGGTACTTTGTTATAGCCTAGCCTGCCAGGCTCCTCCTCTGTTTAATTCTGCACAGAGAAAGGCTCTGGGAACTCTCCTGTTCAAATAACCCCGCCCCCAGAGAATTCTAACCGAGCCAGTCAGCGCTGAGGAGCGTACGCTACACACCACAATGCAGAGTTTGTCATAAACATGGCGACTGAAGCGGAGTTCGCTGCGGCTCTTTCCTGTGTTCCAAATGACTTGGACACGTCTTTGAAACAACAAATAGAAACGCTAAAAGCCTTTGTTCTAAAGAAAGATGTTTGCACTGTCGCCAGACGCCATTTTTGACTACAGCTAAAAAACTAGTGTCGGACGTCACACACAGCGACGCTCAGTTTCTCATAAACAACGAAGACAGCGGCGGAGTTCGCTGCAGCTCTTTCCTCTGTTCTAAATGACTTGAATGTCTTTAAAACCACAACAAGTAGAAGCGCTAAAAGAATGTCTGCTATAAAAATAAAAGATGTTTGCACCGCTACCAGATGCCTTTTTTTACTACAGCTAAAAAAACTACAGCGTCACGCTGTACAGTCGGCATTTCCGTCTTTTTTCTGATTGGTTATTGTTGAGCTGCCTAGTCCCGCCCCTCAAATGCCTCTCTGCCTGTCAGTTACCAGACTCTCTCTCTGTGGAGAATTAAACAGAGGACGAGTCTGGCAGGCCAGGCTGTCTTTGTTATGTCACAAACTTAAATTTGTTTCATCCTGTATTAAAGTTGTTACTGTCTGGTTACTGGGTCGACTGTAGAGGGTATTTCTACTTCTATTTTAGACAAAAACAACAACACATGCATAGTGCTACGGCTGGCACCTGTCTTTCCTGTGGTCTGGAGATCAGAGCCATTGCTAGCTCCAGCTGCTGCTGTGTTTTGCATCTTTAAGCGTAGCACCATAGACAGCCCCTGCTCCAGCTGCCTGCATGTTCAGCACCCTGGACAGTGACATGCTCAGACAGTGGCTCTTTCCTTCTCTCTCTTGGATTCAGTTCCCCTGATGACAGGTTGGGAGTGGGGCATTTAAAGAGGTGATACTTCAGATGGGAAGCTCAGGTGTGTGCTGATGGTTCCCCAATACTGTGACGTTTCAACGTTACTAGGAACTTGGTGTTTAAGCAAGCTTGTGTTTTAGATACTCGTGCAGTAAAAACGGTCTGATTCAACTAAGGAGCCCTGAGCTTGTTTTAATTTGTTTATTGAAAATGGCCTTGTGCTTTGTTTTACTTTAGTTAGTGAAAGCAGCTTAGAGCTTTGTTTGTCTGATAGTTAATGGATAGAATTCCACTTTGTGAAAATCTTTAGTTCAAGAAGAGTCTTTTAGGTTAGATTATCCCCTTTTTGTTTAGTTAACTGGTTTCTGGTGAAGCGTTGCTCCGCCCTTTTGGTTTATCTTTAAATCTTTGCATTTTCTTCCTTCTGAGTTATTTATTGTTAACTAAACACAGTTTAGCTGAGCGGCGTGTCGCTTTAGAGATCAAATTTACAGTTGTGGATTAATAGTGTTTTGTTTTAACTGTGCCTTTTGCAGCATACATCAATTTATTATAAAAAGTATTACTTTTCTCACTCCATCTTGCACATGTCATCATATGTTATTTCCATCCTTCACACCTAAATAACAAATAAAAGAAGAAGTACTGAAAGACAACATATTAATGACACAGTGTTACTTCACTTCTGGCAAACATGTCTCTCAAGTCCATGCTGGAATCAGCAGACTGAAGAGTTTCTGTCGGACATTTAAGCCAAAGTTAATAAATATTACACACTGAGTAAGTAGATGATTGATGATGATGATGATGATGATGATGATGATGATGATGATGAATCGATATCTATATGTAAACAGATGTCTTTATGCTGTTGGTTAATGCTGAGCAACACTCACTTCGAATTGCATGAGCCACGATGGTGCGGTGCTGTCACAGCACAGGGTTCTGGTCCTGACAAAGTAAAACTGCATCTCTGGTTTAACAGAGTCCCTGAAAAATGACAGGATCTTATATTGAACATGATATTTACTGCTGGTTTTGTGTGTGTGTGTGTGTGTGTGTGTGTGTGTGTGTGTGTGTGTGTGTGTGTGTGTGTGTGTCCTGTGTATTTAGTTTTATTGCATTTTTATTAGTTTAATTCAGAGGACCGAGGTGAAGGCATATCTCATGGTATACTCACCAGGGTCACTGACCTGTCTATAAAAATCCCATTAATGTATTGTTAATAAGAAAGTAGTAACGAATGGGGGAGGTGTGTGTGCGCGTGTGTGTGTGTGTGTGTGTGTGTGTGTGTGTGTCTGTGTGTGTGTGTGTGTGTGTGTGTGTGTGTGTGTGTGTGTGTGTGTGTGTGTGTGTGTGTGTGTGTGTGTGTGTGTGTGTGTGTGTGTGTGTGTGTTTGGTGGAGGGGCTTTTTGATTAATAGTTTTATAATCACATCCTCTGACTCATAATTGAATGGAGTTATGAGGAGCGTATAGATCCACATCCTTCTGGGCTATCCTGGTGGAAAAGCACCATAGCTAACATCATTATACCCCAGATTTCTACAGCTCAGCCTCGACTCCACACTAACAGCAGACACAACACTCAGCCTGTACACCAGTTTATATGGTGACAAAAGCACAAGCATCAATGATACATTATTTCAGGTTTTATTCCCTTTGTCTTTGAGATTTTCACAGAAACATTCCCTCTAAAGTAAATGCTTCATGAATGTGGTTTGTCACACATCCAGCGCACTTTGTGTCTCACCAAGTTTTCAATGCTGAGGAAATTTAGCAAAGAGCCACACAGAGAGCAAAATGCGCCACCTTGGTGATGCATTTGAGGCATTATGTGATGTGGACCTCTAGCCTGAACTGAAAGGAATTGTGGAGTAGAGGCGTCCTTTTTCTGAGTGCAGCAGCACAGTGCTCAGGTTCAAATGAAGGGAGATTGATGTTACTGCTAACCTTGGCTGTGCGCCCTGCCTGGCTGCCCCTGTAAGCCATCAGTCTGCTGGGAGTCTGACTAAAATATTAAAGAGCTGCCTCCTCAGCCGGGGAGCAGAATCAGCTACAGTAGACGTGTTACGCCTGGACTCTCATAGGTGAGACAGGAGCAGGAACTCACTTCTCTGTTAAAAAATCGACACACAGTCCAACCTTTCATATCTTTAGCTACACATTCAGGACCAAAGGGACAACCATATTATACAATTTGTCTATATTCTCATATTTTTTGAATCATAAAACCACCCAACCGCTATTAATGTTGCTTTTAGGAGGAGGAGCGTGACAGTTGATTTGTGTTTGTGTCATCTATTTTGATTGACAGCACTACAAACACACATGTTTCCCTGCCTTTTCCTCTTCCTCATCCTCCTCCAGCTCCCGGAGTGGGATTTACAGTCTGTTTGGTCTTAAACCCTCCAGTGGAGGGAGATTGTGAAAGTACCGAGGCACGTACCAGGACCCCCGTGGCTAAATCAAAAACACAAAAGAGGAAAGAAACCCGGCAAGGGCAATAAGATGTACTGGGTAAGAGATACAATAAACAACCTAACCCTTACGTTTGAATGAAACCGTGGGGGTTCTGGTTAAATGTGCTGATGGGGGGACTCAGGTTCCCGAAGCATGCTGTTGCTGTCATTCTGACTGAGTTTTAGGTTATAAACACTGATAAAACGGTGGCTACGTGTTTTCTGACAACATGCTGTAGAGGAAACAGGAAGTGAGTGTATTGAAGAGAAGCAGGCCAGGGAAAAGAGGGATATTGATGATTGATTCATTGATTGGAATCGCACCATGGGCCAAGGATTTAATAGAGTGTGTGTTCGAGTTCAGCAGGAAATTAGAGTTCAGTTCCACCAAGTAAAGAAAATAAGGAGATTTTGAATGACAACAATTTATTTTAGACTCCAATCGGATGTTGTTCATTTGGAAGGAGGTACTGGGTTCATCACAGAACCAGTGCAGTTGAAAGGTTAAGTGTTTCAAAGCATTTATCCAAGTTTTAATGGAGGCTTTTATCATTTCTCTCACTTGGTATATATGTCGTGTGTGTGTGTGTGTGTGTGTGTGTGTGTGTGTGTGTGTGTGTGTGTGTGTGTGTGTGTGTGTGTGTGTGTGTGTGTGTGTGTGTGTGTGTGTGTGTGTGTGTGTGTGTGTGTGCGTGTGCGTGTGTCTGCTCTGTCTTCTGATCCCCAGTGAGTTGTGGTGGATGGCTGCTTATACTGGAGGTTTCTTCCTGTTAAGAGGGAGTTTTCCTGTCCACTGTCGCTACATGCTTGCTTAGTATGAGGACTGCAATGTGCTGGGTTCCATATATAGGAAACATTTTACTGATTGGCTTATTGAACTGAACTGTATTGGCATGCTTACTGTGTGAAGTGCCTTGAGACGACTCTTGTCGTGATTTGGCGCTTTATAAATAAACTTGAATTGAATTGAACTAACAGTTGCTGGTTAGAGGATGATTTAACCCCTCTGGACCTCAAGAGGAAGCCTGGACATCAGTCTTTATTTATCATCCCATTTTGTTGAGACCTCTGCTATCTTATTATTTATTGCTACATTCTAAGTCTTATCCACCAGTTTGTTTATTTGTTTATTATTTATGTTTGGAATACAGAATTCATCTGATTTTGAGTCGGATGGTCACAAACATTCAAGATGCTTCAACATTAAACGATCTAATGATGTGAAGATACGAGGGGGGTGTTTTGGCATTTATTGGCTACACTAGGTATGCATAATTTATTTAGAGTAAATAAAAACAACTTTTGAAATCTAAAATTCAGTTTATTTCACAAGTCTGAGATGTGCTTTTTTATGTGTCTTCCATATAATTCAGCTTTACAGATTCTGTTTAATCCTTAAAGAATAAATTGAGTTGCTGTATTTTGCTGTATGGGGCTGTTCACAGCTATAAGCAGCAGCAGGTAATGTTAAATGTCGGTAACAATGCTAACACAAGTGACTCTCCTTGTAGCTCTTTATTATGGGTTATGTTTCACTTGCTGAAGTGAAAAAGGCTTTTACTTTCAATCAATCAATCAAACTTTATTTCAGACAAGGGATATGTCCATAACAAGAATAAAATAAAAATAAAAAATAAAAATACACATTCTAATTACAAACCGTATAGGCAGTTGTTCCAATGTTTAAAAAGGACTGAGGAGTACCTCGTGTCACTGAAAGATAAAGATGACAGCGCTCTAACAACCGCGTTAGCTGACAAACTCAGTCGGCGGATGAATTTGTACATGAAGAGCCTCAGAAGCGCATGAAAAGTAGGGATGTTACTCACAACAAACATACGACTTGCAGAGGTCCATCTAGGGAGCTTCATGAGGATTCTAAAAGCATCCTGATAAGCCACTTGAAGCTTCTTCATTACTACCTTACTATAGTTGCACCACAAGTGGGCTGTATAGAGAGGAGTACAAAAGGAACGAAAGAGGGACACTTTAACAGGATCTGAGCACATGCCAAAGTTACGTGCCAGAGTGTTAGCCTGCATGTACAGCTTACCGCATTGCCTCTTAATGTCCTCGTCATCACAGAGGTCACTTCTTAAAATGTGCCCGAAGTATTTTACTTTGCTTACCGCTTCAAGGACCTGATTTGTTAAGTTAAAAGATGGAAAATTAAGCTTCAGGTCCCCTTTAGTAGCAGCAATCATAACCACACTCTTTTTAGGGTTAAACAGGATGTCAAATTGCTCACCATACTTAGCACATGCCCTGAGCAGCTGCTGCAGGCCTGCGCTATAGGGAGACATGTGGACTAGGTCATCTGCATATATTAAATGATTTACAAGGCGGTCACCCACCAAGCATCCAGTCTTACTAGCATTCAGAGTAACAGACAGCTCGTCAAGGTACAGGTTAAAAAGGACAGGAGACAGAATCCCGCCTTGTCTGACCCCATTCGATACAGAGAAAGGTTCAGACACTTCCGTCCCCCACTTTACCTGCATCAGTTGATGAGAGTACCAGAAGTGCAAAATCCTAACTAGGTATGAAGGGACCCCTCTGTTTTGCAGCTTGATTAATAATTTCTGATTGACTCTGTCAAAGGCCTTAGAGGCATCTAAAAAACATATAAAACAGAAGTATTATGCCTCATGTATTTGCTTACAGTTTCTTTTAAAGCATAGATACACAAGCACAACACACTTGCCATAGCAATAGGCCTGTAGTTATCAATACAGGAGATTTTTCCAGTTTTCTCTTTGACTATAGGGACTAAGAGGACATCTAACATATGGTCAGGCAAGATTCCATGCTTCAAAAAGCCGGTAAAGCACAATGAAAGTAACACCTGAGCTCTACAGCTAGCGTACTTCATGTGCTCTGCTGATAGTTGATCCGGGCCGCAAGCTTTGTTTAACGACATTTTCTCTATCGCGAGACGGACTTCATCAGCTCTGACAGTCATACCATGATTGTAGTCAATGTTGCCAAGATTGAACCTTTCACTATTTACACAGTTAAAAATTCTGCTAAAGTGATTCCTCCAGGCTTCTACAATGTTCTTATCTCCTGATACCCCATTTATAGATGCGGGTAGCAGCTGCTTACTGATACAGGAGCGTTTTAACTCCTTCCAGAACTCCGAAACATCATTATTCTTTAGTTTGTTCGCTAAGGAGTTCGCCCGCATTGTTTGCTCATTTCTTTTAATATAGCGAACAGCATTCTTGAACTTAACGTTCGCAGCTTTCTTAGACTCCAATATTGAACCGGATTTTGGTTTGCCAGCAGCTGCCCAGGCTTTATAGGCTGCTCTGGACTCAGCATGTAACGCATAAGCATGCTCACTCCATCCTGGAAGCGGTTTAAATTTTGCTGATCCTTTTTGGCAGAGGAACTCGCTCGCAATAATCAAGCTGTCCACGATATTTTGATACAAAGTGCATAAGTGCAGCCTGTGCTCCATATGTTCACAGTTAACATCTTTACACTGTAACGTTTCTTTGTGGACATTAACAGACCTCAGACTACAATCTGACAGTAAGGAATATTTCCTAATATCCTCGACTGACACTTTAGCCCAAGTGAGCTTCTCTGTGTGTGAGGGGCTCTGGTGTTGGAGCAGCACAGGCAAAGATTCACAGTTTACCACTAAGGAAACAGGGATGTGATCAGTTGTTGCCAGGGAGTATAAGATTTCCACCCTGGATATGCATTCATTTGCATCCTCAGTGCATATGCAGTGATCAAGCCAGGAAGTCGAGTGCCATACCTCACTGACATACGTATGGCTGTTTGCTGGCAGTCTCTCTTTGCTAGTTAAAACCAAGTTATTATTTACACAAAACTGAATCAGATGTTGCGCAAAGGTGGAGAGAGTGTCTGAAATATCAGCATTCATATCACCAACAATAAAAACACAATTAAACTCGCACTGACTGATAAAGGTCACTGTTTGAAGCTGTGAATTTCAGTGCCTGAATTAGCATGTGACAGATATCAGCTTCTGCATGCTGTGTCAGGGTACTAGTCCAGTGGGCCCCCGTTTCCGTGAGGTTGCCGAAGGCATTCGCCATCTCGTCAGTACACGCCATAGCGGGGTTGAATTTGACGAAAATCTTTTGTGTAAATAGACGGTAGTTAGTCATTAGTAGACCTGGGTGGTCTCGGAGTGTGATACCCGACGAGGGCCCAGGTTCGTACAGACGCGTTAGTGTCACGTTCAGGAGGTTAGGATCCAAAATGCAGAACACCCAGAACGACACGAGGCAGAAGCAGATGCAAAATAAAAATTCCTTTATTTAGGATGGGGAACAAAAAATAAAATCCAAAAGCGCAGGAAGCCAAGCGAAATATCTAGATCCCTTCACAAAACTAAAAGCTGACTTTCTGAGCAGATAACTAGAGACCAGGTGGGGAAACAAAACAACGCTGACACAGACAATGGACCGACAAACACAGAGTGACAAGACAAGGCTTATATACACAGAGAGGAGCAATTAGGGAAACAGGCAGCAGGTGTGTGGAGTGAGGGCTGGAGGGAAAGCAGGTGCTTACAATTATCTAAATGGGGAACAAAACCAGAGGAGGCAGATAAACCTAAAACTATAAAAACACGGATAACTAAACTTAGGGACTGAGGGCCAATATAAACAACCAATAACTAGAGCAGTGAGGGCTGAGGAGAATAATGGGACATAAGAGGAAAACCTGGAGTGGGAACCTGGAGTTTCCACAACCGAGCCACAGGCAGGTTGAGGAGGTTCTACCGCAGAGATGCACAGAACCGACCCACGTTCTGTCGAATCTTTCAACAGGTCAAGAAGTGCGGCACCCAGGGTGTGAATTTTTCCAGGAAACCGGCTCCCAGAATCAGTTCTCGGCCTTGGGGTAGGACTGTAGTCCTTGTGAGCACTATGCGGTGAATTTTGGCCAGTTTATTGCGGCCGAGTTGTGGTGACATAGGGTCCCCTCCACGAGCCGGTGGAGGGGTCTGGGGTGTATTTGGATTTTGAGGCTTGTTATTTGGAAAGCCTTTTGGCTTAGAGTTGTTATTGAATTTCTGGGCCTGTTGTTTAGACCCATAATTTCGTTTTTTTGTTTTCATGAGTCCCTGATGCAGTCCCCTCCAGTCGCAGCGAGGAGGGTTTTGCCTCCACCGCCAGAACTGATGGACTGTGCAAACTCTTACTGGATTTGCCAAACCGTGTAAAGGCACAACTCGCCATTCTTCTGAGCTCATCCATGGGTATGGTTCTAAGGTCTACCGTACCCATGTATGGGCTATACTGGGCATGTAGATTCTCAAGGAAGATTCCCTTGAAACCTTTTTCCTCTTCCATCCTGTCCTTACATTCCGTACCAAAGTACGCGTCGAAGAGGCGTAGATAGAAGGCTTGTGGGTCTTCAGTACGACCCTGTTTTACTGACAAAGCTAACTGTGCAGTACACCAGCCTCCTTAGCACCATAAGTGCACTCTTTCCAAATCGCAGCTTCCAGCTTGTCATAATCATTTGCAATCATATTATGCTTGCGGTCAATAAGCGAACCCACGGCATTGAAGGTTAACCTTATCACAAAGATCTTGTCCTCCAAGGTCATTCCCATACATCTCTGAAAGTGATGTCGAAGGTCACTCAGATATGTGTCAACCGGGTATGAGTTACCTGGTTGAGGGTTGAATTTCTTGCTCCGAGACATCCTGTAGATGTCAGATATGGGCACTGGTGCGTTCAGTTTGACTGGCTGGGAAGCTGGCACAACCGTCGCAGCAGCACCAGCAGGTGCAGCAGGAGGGTATTGTTGCTGTGCAACCAGAAGGTGTGTAAGAGCTGCAGGCAAATATGTATGAGCTGCAGGTGGGAATTGATGAGCTGGAGGTGAATAAAAGTGGCCTGGCTGAGGAGCCAGGTAACCTGGATGAGGCACTGGAGGTGGAGCAAACTGGCCTGGCTGAGAAGCCAGAGGTAACTGAGGTTCTGGTCCCACCCCAGCTGCAGCAGGTGCAGCCCCACTAGCAGCATTAGCAGCCGGTGGAGCAGCAACTGTAGCAACAGCCAGAGGTGGATGAGGTGATGGAGTTGGAGGAGGAGGTCGGTGGAGTAAAGGGGTCCCGCTTTCTCCTGTGAGTGCAGACAGCGTCAGATGGACCCTGAGGGTCAGTGAGTTCAGCTTTTATTCTGAAAGGAACCGTTGCTTGGTTGGTAAAATGCAACAGATTTTATCCAGCTTGTTGGTTCTTTGCTTAAAAAGGATGTTCGGATGGCCGGTCCGATTCTTCTCTTAGAATACGGTGAACTGAACTTAAGATGGCGTGGGGACTGGTTTTATTAATCTGGTTGTTTTGATTTACGGCCGAATCAAAGTTGGACAGATTTATAAACACCGCAGAGACTATGCCACGCTTCAGAAAGGAAGGTTCCGATTGGATGAGAAAAAGCAATGTGTCATGCGTTTACATTACGTGTGATCAGGATGTCTAGTGCAGCTAGACTAAAGTCATATTACTCATTTAAACGTACTAATCATAACATTGTCATTTCACAGATCGGTCAGCATCTTATTATTGACTAACACTTTGTTTGATTAGCTTATTAAAAAGAAATTTGATTTATTAAAAAGAAAAAGTCCTTTGTCGTCATTCTTCTCCTGGGCTGGAGAGGAAAAGTTTTAGAAGCAAATGAATGACCTTGAGCAACATCTCATGCAGATTAGTTCTTGCTGAGGAGAGGGGGAAATGACTTTTAGGTGGAAAACAGTCATTTCATTCCATTACAACTCAAAGCTTGGAAGTTATTTTTATAAAATTATTTTGTGAAATCCTTTTTTAATATTCAGCAGATATTTATGATCACAAATAAAAAATAAAACCCATGCATTAGGTTTAGCAGGTATAAACAGTCACACACACACCTCTGCTGTAAAGTTAAGGACATTTCCAGGGTGGGTTTGATGTTTTGTAAAATTCCTAAATCACTGGTCTGAGGTAACGAAGAAGTCTTTGATTTAATAAAACACTGATGTCTGAAAAAGGCAGGTTTTCTAAACCAAGCCCGTCCAATGCCCGGGTCAGATTGGCTATAAATAAACGGAGCAGCCATTGCTTGTGTTCTGCTCATTTCTTCTTCACTCCCTCTTCTATTGTTGGGGATCCTGCATGACTAATCACTGCCACGTCACTGACACGTTCAGATCTTCTGTCGTTCGTGTGCATGGTGCTTGTTGCACTGACAGCTCAGGAAGTTAGTCATCCTCCACATTTGGCAGTGAAGCTTTTGGACCAGCGCACCACTGAAGGCCCACCATCTGTGGTGATAGTCACAGAAACTAAAAGGTATCCTTCCTCTGAGCATGGTATTCCCATGGTAGCATTGATAATTTCTTTTGATGTCTGGTAACCGTGAACTCATCTAGCTGTGGTGAGAAACAGTCAAACAATTAGCCATTCCTTTACAGCGCCATGTTGCTTTAAACACATCGTCTGACTCGACTCTCTATTCCCACCTAGAGAGGACTTCTGTTTCATGACTGTATGACTCATCTGCAACAAGGCATCAGCAAAACACAACATCCAACGCTTCAGCTTAACTGAACCATTACCACAGCTGCAGCAGTCTGTTGCGATCTTTGCACACTGAAGTTGTGTTTTTTCTTGCATTACCCAGAAGTTAAAATCCACATTTCCCTTCATTAGAAATGTTAGTTTGACCAACAACGTACCTTAAAAGGAATGTGGGACACAAAAGAAACCCTTCCTCACTTTCTGCATGAGGTGTGTAAAAACTTTGGCTCCTTTCACAATCCCACACTTCTCCTTTTGTCGTACACAATTTGAATTTGTAGTTTAATGTGCTAAGAGGATTTCCACACTTGAGTTCTCCGTGCTCCTGTGCTGCAGCTGGAGTTTCTGGCAACAGATTTAACAGACAGATACAAAGTAGAAGCCATGAAGAGAAGAAACCAAGCTTTAGAAAAGGACACAATGAAATATGTCTCAGATAATAACATTCTGCTAACTAAAGTGTGGTGATGGACAGCGGGAGGCTGGCTCAGAGATACCAACAACTAATGACAATGTCGTCAAATCTAAAGGTGTGGAACACTGAATAAAATAAAATTAATGACTATTTCTGATTATAATGGGTCACTGAGTTTTTTAAATACAGGCTGAGCATGAAAATAGTCTCCTACACCTACCATTAGCATTAGCTTGATAGAAAATAGATGGCTAAAATTTAGGATAAGAAAAGCCTGACAGATCGACGTCACACTATCACTTAATATTCATTCACTCACCCATCTGTACTGTTGCTGCGGCGTCTAGGAAACACCAGAGAAAGCCGTGGCTAGCAGAAGCTAACTGTTAGCATTAGCAACAATTTGTGACAATAAAACCTCAATGTTGCAGAGCAAACAGAGTCAGTGGTAGAGTTGTGTGGCTGTTAGCCAATCAAAGATGTCCAAATATCAGGAAATAGGACTGCAAATCCTGGCACTTATAGGGCACTCTTAGACCTCTGCACATAGATTGATTAAACAAGTGCTCCACACCTTTAAATACCTGAGTTATTACACTTTGCTTCATCGTGACTAATAATTCACATTATTAATAGAAAAACAAGAGTTTGCCCCAAAGTTAAATCGTGTCCGAACACCACATAGAGCTGCTTCTGCACTCACTGGCTGAACCAGCAACATCACCAGCTGGTGTTTCTGGGTCACAGTAATGTATAACTGCCATTTACCATGAGGCGGTTTGAGATGACTAAAGAACATTCACTTTAAGCCGTGTGTGATAGACGCACTGCTGTGATCCTCTATAGAACCTTACATGAATTTAGTTTTCTAGGTTTAATCATTTGAATTGACTTGTTTTTAATTTTATTGCCAAAACAAACCCTAGAAGTGATCACAGCTGCAAAATGCCACTGTACCTGCTGGCCATGCCCCACAGGCCTCCAGACAACATCATCCATCTGCTTCGGAGGACTTGGTAGCCCGATGAAAGAGTTTTTAAGGTTCTCTGCCCAAATGCCTTTATTTGTGTAAGAATAAGTGGCTTACATGGTCATCTGGATGGGAGGACACGTTGTGGACATAGCTACAAAAAGACAGCTTGTTTAGCTGTTATCTGATTAACTGGTGGTAGGAAATGAAGAAACTCTACAGTAAATAACACTGCTTGTCTTCTTCATTCAGACTTCGGCACGTCTGTCCTTGGATTTTCTGCTTCCTTGTCAGCTATCCGATTACACACATCCATACTGCGCATCCGTGTGCAGTGAACTGTGCATGTTCCATGTGCAGACTGTGAAAACATTTTTTCTCTTGGGAGCACAATGAAGTAGCTGTCTGTCTCGATGCCCGCGGAGCTATAAATATTTATAAACAGGGATTAATTCAGACTCAACTCCTTCAGAACTGATTTCTGATACTTGCCAAATAAAATGTTTCCTCCGCCGACCGTCATGAGGAAATCTAATAATTTACACGCTGGTGGTGAACGGTTTAATCACTCTTTCACTTGTTGGTTGTGTTGTCTAAGTGCTGATGTTCAGCATCACCTAGCTGATTAGTAGGCCGTGGTCCTGACGGATGCTCTCGCTCTGTTCTGTGAAACCGCCACATGCTGGATGCCGTGGATGAGTCGCCTGGTGGACCGGCTCTGCTGTGCATTAGGTTACCACTGTGTGTGTGTGTGTGTGTGTGTGTGTGTGTGTGTGTGTGTGTGTGTGTGTGTGTGTGTGTGTGTGTGTGTGTGCTTTGTCTTCACTGCTGAGTTTATGATGCAGACACGTTTCAGTAACAATGCCGCCACAAGCTTTTCATTTGGTCCCCCTTGATTGCATTGCCGTGGAGGAAAAATGAACCCCCGCAACAGAAAGGGGATTTGTGTGTTTTGTATGAATATTTACTCAGATTGCTGTATGTTGTGTTTTCAATTTGTGCCTGTGTGCATTAGGCCTAATAAAATGTAGGTCTTGATTTTGGTAAAGAACCTCCTGCGCTCGCAGCCATAAATCAAGGACGGGACTCTGGACAGCTCTGCTGCTGGATGATGTAATTTTCCATCACTTCTCAGACTTGTGTAAAATTGCTTCGTCTGTCTTCAGGGAGCTTACAGGGTAATGTGCTGTCAGAGATATAAAATCTGATAGGGTGCTGTGGGAGCTGAGTAACAATCTCAGTGTTTTCATTTATTATCATTTTATACATCAAGAGTGCAGAAACACAACAGCAGCAGCTGTAGTTGGTTACACTGTTGTGTCGTTGTAGATTATGTCTGCTGTGGTGGGGGTTAGCGTCCGCAGGACTCACAGGTGGACTCCGATGCAGTGCCTGACATATGTCAAAAGCATGTTTATCTCAACTCAAATGCTCTTCCCCTCAGTGGCGGCCATTGTTTACTCCACGCTGAAGAATGAGGCACCACAAAGAAAGGGCAAATGTAAAGTGTCGATAGCCCATAAATACCATCCGTCCCAGTGTTGAGCTACAATTGGCTGGAGAGCAGCCAGCATGCGGTCCTGTGATGTTTCACTCCACCGAGGCTGTTACCATGAAACCGTGACAAACGTGGTTGGTGTGGGTCCGCCGGCGGCCTGCACAGCTGTCGTGTGCTCACCGTGCTTGGAGCGGGAGGCGGAGGGCGTTTGTCTGACGAGCTATTTGCACGTCGTCTCGGTGCAGCGAGAGTTTTGCACAGAACCCCAAAGCGTATTCACATGGCTCTGGTAATTGGGCTGATCTTCAACAGAAGCACTGACTGGGAGGGTTAGCATGTTTAGATGCTGAACATGGTTACGATTTTCAAAAACAAAGTTAATGTGGTCAGAGTGAAAGGGCGCTGTAGGGTTTTGTGTGTCTGGATGGAATAAACATGATCCGGTCCTAACAGGGTTTTAAAACAGTTTCTAACTTTGATTGTCTAAAAAACACAGATTCCACAAGCTGATTGTTTACGAAACAAAGTTAAATAATATGTGTGAGAAAAACAAACAATTAGCTTTCACAGGAATCGTGTTGCCAAGTCTTAATTGTACTGATTAACAGCTCATCTTCAGCGTGACCACCTGTGTCACAGTCAGCCGGTCTGGAGCATACAGCCGTGTGTTAGCACAAAGAGGAAAGACACCAGCTGTGAGAGAAGCAACCGGTCATCCATCTGAGAAGGGTCAAATGTCGTTTCCAGACCATTTAGAGTCCATCATTCTGCTGACAGAAAGGAATTATTCAGGTGTAAGACGTCTGAGACAGCTGTCGATCTTCTCAGGAGTGGATGTCCCAGAAAGGTCATTCAAAGGTCAGGCTGACAAAAAATTATAAAATAAAAAATGAGAATGTGATGGCTGAAGGTGAAATTCAGGACAGGAAAACAGGAAACTGAAAAAGTGGCTTGATTGGACAGGTTTCACAGAGAAAGCGTCTCTCTAACAGCTGCTCAGCTTAGGTTTGCTAAATATCGCCTGAATGAAACACATGACTTCTGGATCACACAAGACCAAAGTAGAGATGTTTACCCATGATGCACTCTGCTTTTTGGTGGCAACCAGACAGCAAACAAGCACAAACCATGGATGACAGCTGCCCATGTTGCGGTGGAGGGTTTATGGTTTGGGCTCCTCACAATCGCCGAGTCCATCAGGAACTTCTCTGTAGACCAGGGTATCCATCTGTCCAGCAGCTGACCTGACCAAACTGAAACACAGCAGCAGATGCACAGACTACAAATGAAAAGAACAAAGGTCAGAGTCCAGACCTGAGGGAGGAACAAACTGTTAGGTCATGAGGTGAAGATCATTCTCCTCACACAGAGCTTCTCTTTTGACTTTGCTTGACCACTGACAACATGGTGGATTCTGTTTTAGAGGTGTAGCGTACCAAAACTCCTCAGGAAATCACTCCTTCACTCAGATACTTAGAGGTTAATCTTAGTGTGAGGTAAAATGTTTTGATCATTAATGATAAAATAGTGATATTACTGTGTTCTTACTGATAGATCAAATTATTAAAATCAACAAATACTAATCTGGTTTAAGATCTGAAATAAATCATTACTGGAAAAATATTCATGTTAACCCACCACTCATCAATGTAAAGTATAAAATAAACAATCTGTTCATTCAACAAACAATGATTATATAAACTTGTAAAATGATAAAGTCATTTATGAGCCAGGGAAGATAGACTTTATTCACAGAGGATCGATACGAGGTTCAGGATTAGCAAAGAATGTTGTTTATAGACGTCATGTCGGCACCACGGTGTCAGATTGACCTGTATGAAGAAGACTGGCCTGTACATTAAAAGTTAACTTCTGGTCATTTTGGTGAAATACTTGGTCATCTACAGAGGTTAGATTATAATCCTTTCAGAATCAGCTCATGTTCATTCTGTCCTGATCCCCGAAAGCAAAGAACTGAAGGAGGATGGACTGTTCCTGCAGACGCCATCAGACTTCAGCTTCTTCCTTGTGGCTTTAGAATGGGTGAACTTAATGCACCAGGATTAGTAAAGTGTTGCACGTTTGCTGCTTCTCCTCCCTGTAATGTAAAAGCAAATGAACTTGCTGAATATTCCCAGTGCTGATCACAAATGACCATCTGTAACATATTAATGAAAAAGGCTTTGAGCCCTCTTTGACTGCTAATAGGAATGTCCTGGAGACCAGTTGTACTTCCTTCATCCCGATCGTGTCAATATAGCCTTGATGTGCCTGTTTTTAGTCCCTCCCTCGAATAGATTTCATTTGTTTCAAATCCATCATTAACTAAAAGTGGGGCCTTGCCTCAGTAAGTTATCCTTCCTGTGTTCTCCTGTTCATTTTACATGTCCTCCAGTTAATTCCAGTCCTAATTAACTACCTTTGAAAGGAATCGTGCGATAATTACCACAAGGAGGTGGAACGGAAGCAATCACACTCTACACAACTTATTCCCCACCGCAGGGAAAAGCCTGCACAGTACCCCCCCCCCCCCCCCCAACATCCTCCCCCCACCCCCACCCCCAACCCCACCCAGTTTCTTCTTCTCCTGTCCTAAGAATCACCTTCAGAAGTCGCTTTCAGTTGTGGGGGAACAGAGGCTCGAGCAATCAGGTGGCTGCAGAAAGACAGCCCTGCTGCTGTTCACTCTGCTCACCTATGTTTGCAGAGATTAGTTGAACGGTCACTGCACAAGAAAGAACCATTAATGAACAAAATATTGAAAGCAACAACAAACAGACCTGGTCAGTTTGGTCCTGGTCCAGAAAAAAGAAAAGAAAGTAAAACTTCACTGTAAAAACCGCATTCATCCAAACAAAGTTAAAAACAGCAGGTTTGATAAAAATAATAATGCATTGAGCTTATATAGCGTTTTTCTAGAAACCCAAAGACGCTTTCACACACTCTCACATTCACACACTGCTGGTGATGGTAAGCTACTTGTAGCCACAGCCGCCCTGGGGAGGTCTGACAGAGGCGAGGCTGCTAATACAGCTTTTGCATCCATAAGGAAGGCGAAATGTGGATCTCTGAGTTCTTTACGTTCACTCAGAAAATGATTTTATTGTACAAGTATTTTTAAAAGTATTTTATTGTTCTAATGATTCCAGAGTATGTTTCAGGGGGAGTTTTTAAACCTCTGCTTCCAACATAGTTTATACCTAATGTGTTTTTGGTTTTATCATTAGCATTTTGGGGGGGGGAGGGGGTCGGCGTGAAGCTTAAAAAAAGTAAATATGTATTTTTTAAAGTTAAAAACATATTTTTCTCATACTTAATTTTAAAAATCTGGGTAAATATGTGAAAATGCAGCAGAAAGGTTCTTCCGTTCTTTGTAAAAACACTAGTTTAACTCACAATCCCAATTCTTGGAAAAGAAAATGTAACAGTTTCAAAGTTTATCCATCTTATTCCCACGGCCCGTCATGCTTCGCACCAAAAATGCAAGCAACTTCCTTCCCCGTGTTGGCTTACATTGAGACGGTGTGATTCCTTCAGGCAAACCCTCTTTTTATGGGCTTTTAGAGGCTGAACACCAGCTGTCCAGCTCAAACGGGACACATTACGCTCCTGCTTACTGAAGCAGAGAGGTGGGGTGACGGTCTTAAAGTCTGGCCAAAGCTAACGTACAGTAGCACTTTAGCTACTTTCTGAACTCATCCAGCAGCAAAACAATAAACAATCTTAAAAGCTCTGAGGCTGACCAGTACCAACATAGTAATAAGGCTGGTTGTGTTTTGTTGAAAGAGGTGGGACACAATCTTATTTACTTAGAAGCAGACGCAGAGTCGAGTCAGAGCCTTAAATCCATCATCACCACGTTTTGGGTTTGAATTTTTACATCAGGTGAAATATAAACAGCAGGGTGGGACTTTTAGGTTAATAACAGCAGTCTAAAGGCACTTTAACCCTCCCACTGTCCTCATGGGCAACCTCACCAGGAAAGTTGACCATTGACCAGGGTTCATGGTTTATCCCTTGAGGTCTACATGGCAGGGGTGAGGTGGTACTCACTCCTCACCCCTGCCACGTCGCCCATGAGGACAGTGGGAGGGTTACATTATAACTATTTAGAGAATTGTACACATGCAATCATACCTGTTTTTGTTCTGCTGTCAGATCTCTTTACTACTCAGCATCGCCTCTCAGGAGGTTTGTCATATCCAACCACAAAGTAGTTTCAAGTTCTTCTTGAAATGTAAAAAAAAAAAAAAAAAAAAAAAAAAACAGCTACTAGCAACGAAACCTCACAATACAAACCAATGGAAACATTTTACAGTCCAGGTGATCCATGAGATTGAGACAGCATGTGGTGGAATATGGAAAGCCAAGGGGGAAATAAATTGCGTTGTTTGAAACAGGCTCTGTTGGCTACCAAATGCTGTTAAATGCACCAAACATTGTATAAATGTCACCTGTGTAAGAAGGTTGCATGTTGCTTTACTTTTTACTCTTTGAACTGCATCAAACCTGAACTGAACCACGAATCCAAAATGATACCAATCTGTACCTTGAGCGTTACATTCCTAAGTTCTGGAACAGGTAACAAAGTTTGTTCTTAAAGCATCCACAATGTAAAAGAGTAAATTCTACTTTTGAGTTTTTCTTTCTGCAAACATTGAGTAAAAGACCAGATCCAAAGATGTTCCTTTCACTGAGCGTCTAGTTGTCTCTAACACAACACTTAACAGGTCGCTGATTGCACGTCGAAAGCTGTGGAAGTAATATGGCAGACTTCCTGTTTACATTACACTCTTACTTATCCTACCATTCCTTTCCTAAACAGCGGAATAGCTTGTGTAACGATGGGTAGTTTACATCTTACTTAGGAACCATAAAATGTGAGATTCCATAGAAATATGAAATATCAATCTGATGGATCTTTGAATATTTGAACCAGAAGCTCAGAACTTTTTATTGCAGGGATTACTTGACACTTCTTATTAACTCCGAGGAAAGAAAGGGAGTCAGGTTTATAATAGTTAAGAAATTTATTTCTACACAATTTAACAAGACTAACTTAAAACACTTTGTGGACTGATGGAACTAAGGTGGAATGAAACGTGAGATGATGGTGTGTGTGTGTGGAATGTTGCTATCAGAACCAGCGGATACGGAGAAGCATTTAGTTCTGAGTTGGAGTGAATGTTTCGCTCTAAACTATAGTTGGAGATTTATAACACGAGATGCCATCTGCCAGTCTACGTACCCAGGGGAAGCCTCTGTTAGATCCAGAATGCCGAGGTTCTCTTGTACCCTCCTTGGTACCAAAGCCGGTAGAAAAGCAGCGGTGCCGACCAAACTAGTCTTGGAATGCTTCCAGGTCACGACAGGTTATCATTGGCGTCAGCGAGACCCTGAAGGGGTCGTGAGGTTCAACTTTTATTCTGAAGGAACCATTGCAGTCAGGTGTGACGTGCAACAGATTTTATCCAGCTTGTCGAGGTTCTTTTGGCTGAAGAGGAAGTCCGGATGGCCTGTCCGAGACTTCTCTAGAACGCTTTGAACTAAAAACAAAAAGGTGGCGTGGAACAGTTTATATAATTGTCATATTTTGGTTTACAGGTGAATCAGAATTTGACATGCAAAGAGAGGGTTTATACAAACACCACAGATAACCACGCCTCGCGTCAGAAGCGAAGGTTCTGATTGGATCAGACAAAAGGAAATGTTTCGTGTGACTTTAGCATTGCGTGTCATTAGTGTCTAGTGCAAATGTCCAGGATTATAATTACTTGTAAAATACTACTGATCACAGGATTATAATACGAAGTAATAACATTGTCATTTCATAGAGTGATTGAACATTGGGCTCACATTATTATTTGTAATTAACAAATGTTATTTGATTATGTGTTTATCAAGAGAGTTCTTCGTCTTTGTCTTGAGCTGTAAAAGGTGAAGCAGTTCAGATGAGCAGAGTGCATGAAAGACCTTGGCCACTATCTCATGTAGATTAGGCTGTCAGAGACTTTGTCTCTGCTTGAGCAGGCGCAGCAGATCATGACCTTTAGGTCAAAAACAGGACATTCATGATGCTACACTAGGACTGATAGCAGAAGAAGACTTAACAGGAAGTTCACTCTTCACACACAAATGTGATTCATGCCTAAACAAAATGATTTTGCTCTGCTTGTCAGTCTAGCCACGCACCATAGGGGCCTCATCAGGTCTACCATTGGCCAGAACTGTTTTGTGTCTTGCCAATCCCAGCCCTCCATCAGTTTGGTGGGTGAGATGTTGCTGCGATGGAGCAAAACAACAAAGATGTTGCTAGCTTGTTTGAAACAGCTTTGGCATTAGATATTTAGACTTGGGCTTTTCTTTGAGTCAAGAGCAGATGGAGGCATTTAAGTCCTTTATTTAGAAAAATGCTGTCTTCTTTTACAGGATATAGTAGAGTATCCCGTTAATTGATGCATAGCATGTAAAAAAATAGACTTGGTATGTAATGATAGCGTCCCTTCGCTTCAGAGACGCGTCCAAAATGTTACACGTTGCTGCCGGTGGAAAGGTCCACTATAACGGCGGCTAATTACAACGTAGTGCATTTTGTGATGCTTTCACATCCAGTGGAAATGAGGCATTTGACTAATTTCTAAACTCTGAGGCAGATGATGCTAACGTTACTCCTGATCAGCTGTTTTGACTACATTAGCTAATGTTTCCTGGAGGAGTTTCTTTGTATAATCACACTGCAGAAAGCACAAAATAAAGGAATTGAAAATAACAAGTCAAATGTGTTTTAAGGAGAAACTTTAGCAGTGACATATTTTAGAAATAGAAGAAAGGTGCCAGCTAAAGCCACATATCAAATGATGTGATTAAACTAATTTCGAAAGGACAACAGTGATCTAAGAACTTCTGTTGAAGTCCCAGGGCAAAACTAGAATCTGTTTCTTTGAGTCTTTTACAGTAATTATAATTTTTCTTTAGCAGTGCCGAGTCTTTTAATCATCAAACAGGCTGATGACTGTGCAAAACATCCATGCGGCGTCTTGTAGAAGTTTGAGATCACACACCAGCAACAGGAAAAGTGAGAAGTCCCACCACAGATGGCGTGGTCCCAGAGGACTCTGTCGTCATGAGTCTGCTTTCATTCTGAGGTTTCATAAAGAACTGACAACTTTTACATGATAACTGTGTTGAACATGCTCAGGCACTGCAGTGATTTTCCATCCTTATTAAGTTTATTAAAACCACCATGTGGGTGTATGGTAGGGGTTGCATGGCTTAATTTTTTTACGAGTCAAGTAATGAAAATCGAGTTGACTTTGACTAGTCGTTGATGACATCACACACCTGAAGCAGCTAAACCTGGTATTTTTTTTCCGACGCATGGGGGTGGGGGTGGTGGGGGTGGGGGGTGGGGGTTGTTCGCTGGAGTTTTTGCACCCATATTTTCAAAGTTAAACACATTTTTTTTAACAACGGTAGTTTCTGCTTCAGCCCTCTCCCCCCTCCCCCTGCGCAGCGGCCTCAAACTCACTGATGCGCGTGCAGCCTCTCGGAGTTCCTGCTGCTCTAAACATTAAAATAATTATTTCATTTTCTGTTCCTCACTTCTGATGACCTTCAATGGTGTCTGTTTGTTGCAACCACCAGGTACAAAAACTAACTTGTTTTTATTTGACTATTTTTCTGCCCTGTCTGTTTATTATCTTCCTGCATCTCCTCTCAATCCTAAAGAGAAACTGCTACCTGGGTTCATATATATTCACCTTATGAGTTACCTTTGAACTGCAGATCTAAAAGATCTACCGACCGTAAAAACAGCGGAGTGCTCGCCGGCCGCACCGGTGAGGTCTTTTGCCAGAAGACAAAACAGGTGATGTGCTCCCCTCCACGCATCAGGCACAAATAAAAGACAGAAAACATAAAAGGAAATGAGCCGACATGAACGACTGCGTGTTAAATTTGTTTTTGAGGTGTCGACACCTAATGTGATAATGTTACTGTGGCCGTGCTCAGGACGCAGATGTCTGGAGCGCGTCAACGATCAGAGCTTTGCATGCGCAAGCTGGTTAAGGTTAGGATGGGGGTGAGGGGAAGGTTAAATTGCAAGAGGGTAAAGGTCACAATTCGGTCAAAGGTCCGTTTTACGGCGGGCGTCAGATACCAACGCTGTGGCACAGCGCATCGCCTCCCAACGTGCAGGGTCTCATCACCTGCTGTCCTTTTCGAGGACTGCATCTTGTCGGTCATCATCACGTGACAGCAACTAGTCAATGAAAGGCATAAAATCTCACTGCAGAGCAGTGAAGTCGACTTGTTGAGACAACCCCTAGTGTACGGTGAAAGAAAACCCTACACGCGTATAAAAATTGCAATCTATAGTTATGTTTGCCAATTGTCCTGTCACGAGGCTTCCGGACTAAGTGGATCAGGGAACAAAACATCCACCTCTTGGGTCCAGGTTGGGAAAACTCCCCAGAACTTAATCCCATTGAGAACTAAAACCCACAAATTCTGACTGACCATCAAAACTCATGATTATGCAGAATTTGGCTGTCATCAGTCGGAATTTGGGCCAGGAGTTGGCTGGCTACATGTCAGAAAGAATTACTGAGATCTTCTAAAAACATTGTAAATAAACACTTTCAATACAGTCAATGTAACTGTCCATAAAACCTTTGAAACAGACCAAAGTCTGATTCTGCTCTGCTAACTGTAGAAACGGCTTACTTTATATTAAAATTACAGAAGTAAAGTCATTTAATACAACACATCTTCACTCACATCTAAGCACAAACGCAATTCAATTGCACTGTGCAATAGGTGAGAGGGACGTGACAGAATGAATTAGAGGCTTCCGGGTCTGCAGCTGTGCACTATTGTGGAATTCACACAAGTGGAGGCGGGTAACTCAAACTTCTTATTCCCAGGATTAAGGAACGGGTCACAAAAATAACATATTTCATAAAGAATAACACCTGACAAGTGCCAACGGTGATACGTCATCATATACTACGCCTATTGTTGCTCTGGAAGGGGTGAAATCATGATTCAGGCCCTTTAAGAGAGACTTTCGCAGTGGAGCCATTTACCACAAAATGTCTGCTATTATCTTTAATTACTGTTTTCTGAAAGTACTTTAAACACAGTAAAACTACTCACGTATTTAATTAGCACTAAAGGTGTGATTAGACACGTTCACCTTTTCGTTTTCCACAGCAAATGTCTGGGGAACTTTCTGGTGTTTACCATTAATTGTTGAAAGCAGCAGAATCTTGTGAAGAGGTGTTTACCAAACATCTGTGGTGACTAACTCACCCAAGATCCTTGGTCTGTGGAGGATTTTGGAAAACTGAAGGAGGTTTCTGGGATGTTGGAACCAAACAAAGAAAACCTATTAAATCCTGGCTCGTTGTATTTCCTAGTTCTGCTGAATGAATCATAAAAAAGGACTTTGCTCTGAGTTAAAGCTTTTAGGAGGAATGTCTGGTGCTGGAACCCATCCTGTCCGTGATGGTCCGGCTGTTCTTTTCCATCACTAAGCTAACATGAAGATGTTTTTAAGTCCGATTTCCTCCTCAGTCCTTGGAAAACAGTCATCTCCGAATGATTGCAGTGGGAATTTATTTTCTTTTTGTCTGTCTTTGAGCATTTGGGTTTGGAATGAAGCCAAGTATTCCCTAAGGCTTTATTGATCTGGCAGCAGAGTCTGATCACACTGGTATTCATTTCATCTTATGTAATATTAAAGAGCCAACATAAAGCCCACTGGGATGCTTTTAAGGCCCTCTTTCCCGTTTTTGGGTTTGTGTTTTTCGGGATAAAGCGTTCATTCCTGGTGTGTCTGTGCCGTGCGTGGGGGAGGCACGTCTGAGGGAGGCACGTCTGAGGTATCAGATGAGATTTAGAGCTGTGGTGTGCCACGTCTCCCCAGTGGTTGGGTAGGTATTCACCCGGTGAGGACCTGCACACTGTTGAACACATCTGTCTCATAAAGAGGGCACTCGAGTATGAAAAGCCTCCAATGGCAGTGGATGTGGTGAATAAATAGTTGCTCATGTGTCTCTTAATCACGCCGCGTCCTCACCCCACCCGCTCCTCTGAAACCGAGGGACCGTAATTTGATATGACTGACTCTTGATTACTGTTTACAGTGTTGTCAAGGTGCGCAAAAGACTCAACACGGTGGGTAAACAGATCCGCTGTCGCCGCTTCACAGAGTCAGCAGCCGGTGACTCCAAATCCACTTCCCCGTTCCCGCTCCCTCTTCTCTCCCTCCCCCGTCCCTGAAGCCTGCCGAGGTGCTTTTGACAGAGCCGTGATGGAAACTGGATCACACTGGCTGGAAGTGAATCACAGCATTTCAGGGCCTTTTCTTTCAACGTTGGTTAAAGAAAATGAGGAAGAGAAATTACTGTTTGGAAAAAATGTTTCACGTTTCTGTCATTGCCGCCTTCCTTCCATGCTGATAATGGTTTCCTCTCTGTTTGTGTTACTCCGAGCACGTAGCTCTAAAACTGACTTTACTTTTCATGTAACAATAAGGAGAACCACAGCGGGGTTTATTCTTATTTCCTTGACAACAAATTGTGTTTTTCTATATATTTTTTAAATGCAGCCTTGATTCCAATTCAGCAAATGCATCTGAAAAGAAAGATAACTGCTGTCAATGAGACCAGGAAATGTGTTAATGGAAACTCTTTCTTCTAATTCTGTTGATGACTGCTGCTGAGTTCGGTTCTCTGGTGGGATTTACAACTGTTTACTCGTCTCTCGTCTCGTCTCGTCTCGTCTCGTCTTCCTCCGCTTATCCGGGTCCGGGTCGCGGGGGCAGCATCCCAACTAGGGAGCTCCAGGCCGTCCTCTCCCCGGCCTTGTCCACCAGCTCCTCCGGCAGGACCCCAAGGCGTTCCCGGACCAGATTGGAGATGTGACCTTTCCAACGTGTCCTGGGTCGACCCGGGGGCCTTCTGCCGGCAGGACATGCCCGAAACACCTCCCCGGGGAGGTGTCCAGGAGGCATCCTGACCAGATGCCCAAACCACCTCAAATGGCTCCTTTCGATCCGGAGGAGCAGCGGTTCTACTCCGAGTCCCTCCCGAATGTCCGAGCTCCTCACCCTATCTCTAAGGCTGAGCCCGGCCACCCTACGGAGGAAACTCATTTCGGCCGCTTGTATCCGCGATCTCGTTCTTTCGGTCATTACCAAAAGCTCATGACCATAGGTGAGGATTGGGACGTAGATCGACCGGTAAATCGAGAGCCTGGCTTTCTGGCTCAGCTCCCTCTTCCCCACGACAGATCGGCTCAGCGTCCGCATCACTGCAGACGCCGAACCAATCCGCCTGTCGATCTCCCGATCCCTCCTACCCTCACTCGTGAACAAGACCCCGAGATACTTAAACTCCTCCACTTGAGGTAGGACCTCTCCCCCGACCCGGAGGTGGCAAGCCACCCTTTTCCGGTCGAGAACCATGGTCTCAGATTTGGAGGTGCTGATCCTCATCCCAGCCGCTTCACATTCGGCCGCGAACCTACCCAGCAAGAGCTGAAGGTCAGAGCTGGATGAAGCTAGGAGGACCACATCATCCGCAAAAAGCAGAGACGAGATTCTCCTGCCACCAAACTCGACACACTCCACACCACGGCTGCGTCTAGAAATTCTGTCCATAAAAGTGATGAACAGAACCGGTGACAAAGGGCAGCCCTGGCGGAGTCCAACCCTCACTGGGAACAGGTCCGACTTACTACCGGCTATGTGGACCAAACTCACGCTCCTCTGGTAAAGGGACTGAATGGCCCTTAACAGAAAGCCACCCACCCCATACTCCTGGAGCGTCCCCCACAGGGTGCCCCTGGGGACACGGTCATAAGCCTTCTCCAAATCCACAAAGCACATGTGGATTGGTTGGGCAAACTCCCATGCCCCCTCCATCACCCTTGCAAGGGTATAGAGCTGGTCCACAGTTCCACGGCCAGGACGAAAACCACATTGCTCCTCCTCAATCTGAGATTCAACTATCGATCGGACCCTCCTCTCCAGTATCTTGGAGTAGACCTTTCCAGGGAGGCTGAGGAGTGTGATCCCCCTATAGTTGGAACACACCCTCAGGTCACCCTTCTTAAAGATGGGGACCACCACCCCGGTCTGCCACTCCACAGGAACTGCCCCCGATGACCACTCAATGTTGCAGAGACGTGTCAACCATGACAGCCCTACAACATCCATAGCCTTGAGATACCCAGGACGAACCTCATCCGCCACTGTTTACATTTATTGAAACTCAGTCCTTCCTGACTGAAACTAAAACACTGTTATTGGCCCCATTCAGCAGTTCCTTCGTAGCGCACGCTCCACTGTAATGTTCAGCTCATTCATTGAAGTAACCAAGGGCAAATCGAAACACCTGGAAACCCCAGGAACCACATCTCTTCATAAAAGAGTCATATACCTTAAATGCATGAAGGTAGAAATGTGCCTCTATAAATGTTTTCTGATGCATTCTGGGAAGGAGCGGTTGATCACTGAAGCTTCAAGAAGGCGTTCGGTTTCATAACAATTCAAATGTATTTTTATTAGCTAAGTTATTCAAATTCAAAAATACTTTATTAATCCCAGAGGGAAATTGATTGATGTAGTAGCTCAGAATAGTAATAATAATCAAGTCATCAAAGAGTTATTGTATATTACAATGGCTGTTGGCAGGAAGGATCTCCAGTAGCGGTCAGTGTTGCAGCGAAACTGAAGAAGCCTCTGACTTAAGACACTCTTCCATTGTCGGACAGTCTTGTGAAGAGAATGCTCAGGGTTGTCTATAATTCTCTTGATTCTCTGGAGAATCCTTCTTTGCATTATCTCCTCCAGTGGTTCCACAGTCGTCCCCAGAACAGAACCAGCCTTTTTTATTAGGCTGTTGAGCCTTTTCAGGTCCCTGCTTCTGATGCTGCTACCCCAACAGACGATGGCTGAAGAGATTACACTCTCAACAACAGACTTGTAGAAGATCTGCAGCATCTTGCTACAGACACTGAAGGACCTAAGCGTCCTCAAGAAGTGCAGTCTGCTGTGTCCCTTCTTATAAACGGCTTCACTGTGCTTTCTCCAGTCCAGTTGAACTCCCAAGGTATTTGTATTCCTCAACCACCTCCACTTCTTCTCCCATGATGGAAACAGTGTTTGACTCCACCCTGTTTCTCCTGAGTATGAGGAGTCAAACTGGGCCTCCTGCATGTTTTAGTCAGGGAGTGAAACACAGGGTGAACCTAGCCAGACTGGACATCACATGGAGAGCTCCAGCCTTTTTAATCCAGACCCCACCCTTAGCAGCATGATGTTAGGAACATGTTTCATTGTTCTGCTCCAAATTTACTATTGAGAGAAGGGAACAGGTACCACAAGCAGAAGCTCTGACCCTTTGGACAAATGTTATTATTTTTGGTTAGCTAGAGGTGAGTGGATGGCACAGATGGGAATTGTGGCATCAACAAGTCGTCTCTATGCCGTGTTTTTGTTCTGCTCAGCAGCTGACAGGTTCATTCACTGTGCTGGTTTAGTTGCTGGGCTGAAGGAAACACATGGCATGGAGATGATCTGGTGATGCCACAATCCACCATCTCTGGTGGAGGGTATTAAGGTTGTAGGGGTCCAGTCTGGTTTGTCCTCTCTAAAAACCTCCATGGGTTCAGGGTGGAACATTTTCTTCAATCCCATGAGAAGTTCTTAAACAGCGTTTCCATCTACTCTCTTGTTTCTCCTTATTTTGAATGGAATGGCTTTGAAAGTCAAATGCAGCCCAACTGTTCTCGCAGGCAAAAGTAAATAAAACAAACAAAACATAATTGTAACTAGATTTTTACCAAAAACAAAAAAGTCAAAAATGCTCAGAGTTACCATGTAAAATATTTAAAAAAAAACTTGTGTTTTTATTGTTTAAAGTTAATTCAGTGATTGTGTGGTAAAAAGCACACAAGATGCAAAAATAGTCTTTGATGAATGTCTGATTTAAATTCTTACTTGTGAATCTGAACATGTCATAAAGTCTCTGTTTTAGAAAAATACCCACATAGTAATAATTCAAATATGTCATGTTGAAAAATGAAAATGAACATTCTTCATTTTTCAGAAATTGTAGATGTTTTAAATACATCAATGTGTACTTTTTTCTATTCAATTTTGATCATTTTAACATATTTTGTAATAAAAATTTACAGCAATGTAAATGTTTAGTATTTTGTAAAATACTGTTAACCAAACATCAATTCACTGTTTTTCATTTGCAGATTTTCTGAACTGTTAAACTAACTAACTTTGTTACAGTACAAGAGTTTTAAAGGATTCTTGTAAATGTATAAAAATATAGAAGATTAGGATGTAAAATAAGGATCCCTTTATTAACATTTCCTAGTGCAATATTAAGCATTAATAAACAAAGAGTCCCTTTATTAACATTACTGATGTTGTTAACTATTAAGTGTCCTTAAAATTAAGATGGGGGGGGGGGGCTGCTTAGTAATGCATACTGAATATTAACATCTATATTAAGCAGTTGTTGTTACTTTAATTACTAGTTTATTGGTGCTTAATAATGCAGTACGTAATCTTAATAAAAGACCCTCATGGTAAAGTGCTAAAGTTATATCAATAT